>NW_027365777.1:0-93789 GCF_046119375.1 Phyllobates terribilis | reverse complement strand
AGCAAGATTTAAGCCGTTTACCACCTGGCAGCAAGATTTAACCCTTCTCCCACCTGGCAGCAGGATTTAACCCTTTACTACCTGGCAGCAAGATTTAAGCCGTTTACCACCTGGCAGCAAGATTTAACCTGTTTACCACCTGGCAGCAAGATTTAACCCTTTTACCACCAGGCAGCAAGAATTAATCCTTTTTTTTCCAGCTGGCAGCAAGATGTAACCGCCTTTTTACACCTGACAGCAATATTTAACCCGTTTACCACCTGGCAGCAAGATTTAACCCACTTTCCGCCTGGCAGTAAGATTTAATCCTTTTTTTTCCACCTGGCAGCAAGATTTAACCCTTTTTTCTACATGGCAGCAAAATTTAAGCCGTTTACCAACTGGCAGCAAGATTTAGCCCATTTTTCTAGCTGGCAGCTAAATTTAACCCGTTTACCAACTGGCAGCAAGATTTAACCCTTTTACCACCTGGCAGCAAGATTTAACCCTTTTACTACCTGGCAGCAAGATGTAACCCTTTTTTCTACCTGGCAGCAAGATTTAAGCCATTTACCACATGGCAGCAAGATTTAATCCGTTTACCACCTGGCAGCAAGATTTAACCCTTTTACCACCTGGCAGCAAAATTTAACCTGTTAACTACCTGGCAGCAAGATTTAAGCTGTTTACCACCTGGCAGCAAGATTTAACCCGTTTACCACCTGGCAGCAAGATTTAACCCTTTTACCACCTGGCAGCAAGATTTAACCCGTTTACTACCTGGCAGCAAGATTTAACCAGTTTACCACCTGGCAGCAAGATTTATCCCTTTTACCACCTGGCAGCAAGATTTAACCCCTTTTTTCCACCTGGCAGCTAGATTTAACCCTTTTTATTACGTGGCAGCAAGATTTAGCCCTTTTACCACCTGGCAGCAAGATTTAACCCCTTTTTTCCACCTGGCAGCAAGATTTAACCCTTTTACCACCTGGCAGCAAGATTTAACCGCTTTTTTCCACCTGGCAGCAAGATTTAACCCTTTTTTAAACGTGGCAGCAAGATTTAACCGTTTTAACACCTGACAGCAAGATTTAACCCCTTTTTACCACCTGGCAGCAAGATTTAACCCTTTTACAAACTAGCAGCAAGATTTAACCCCTTTTTTCCATCTGACAGCAAGATTTAACCATTTTTTTCACCTGGCAGCAAGATTTAACCCTTTTACCACATGGCAGCAAGACTTATCCCCTTTTTTCCACATGGCAGCAAGATTTAACCCGATTACCACCTTGCAGCAAGATTTAACCCTTTTCCCACCTGGCAGCAGGATTTAACCCTTTACTACCTGGCAGCAAGATTTAAGCCGTTTACCACCTGGCAGCAAGATTTAACCTGTTTACCACCTGGCAGCAAGATTTAACCCTTTTACCATCTGTCAGCAATATTTAACCCTTTTACTACCTGGCAGCAAGATTTAACCCTTTTACCACCTGGCAGCAAGATTTACCCCTTTTTTTTACCTGGCAGCAAGATTTAAGCCATTTACCACATGGCAGCAATATTTAATCCGTTTACCACCTGGCAGCAAGATTTAACCCTTTTACCACCTGGCAGCAAAATTTAACCTGTTAACTACCTGGCAGAAAGATTTAAGCCGTTTACCATCTGGCAGCAAGATTTAACCCTTTTTTTCACGTGGCAGTAACATTTAACCCTTTTTCCAACTGGCAGCAAGATTTAACTCCTTTTTACCACCTGGCAGCAAGATTTAACCCTTTTACCACCTAGCAGCAAGATTTAACCCCTTTTTTCCACCTGGCAGTAAGATTTAACCCTTTTTTTTCACCTGGCAGCAAGATTTAACCTGTTTACCACCTTGCAGCAAGATTTAAGCCGTTTACCACCTGGCAGCAAGATTTAACCCTTCTCCCACCTGGCAGCAGGATTTAACCCTTTACTACCTGGCAGAAAGATTTAAGCCGTTTACCACCTGGCAGCAAGATTTAACCTGTTTACCACCTGGCAGCAAGATTTAACCCTTTTACCACCTGTCAGCAATATTTAACCCTTTTACTACCTGGCAGCAAGATTTAACCCTTTTACCACCTGGCAGCAAGATTTACCCCTTTTTTCTACCTGGCAGCAAGATTTAAGCCATTTACCACATGGCAGCAATATTTAATCCGTTTACCACCTGGCAGCAAGATTTAACCCTTTTACCACCTGGCAGCAAAATTTAACCTGTTAACTACCTGGCAGCAAGATTTAAGCTGTTTACCACCTGGCAGCAAGATTTAACCCGTTTACCACCTGGCAGCAAGATTTAACCCGTTTACTACCTGGCAGCAAGATTTAACCCTTTTACCACCTGGCAGCAAGATTTACCCCTTTTTTCTACCTGGCAGCAAGATTTAAGCCATTTACCACATGGCAGCAATATTTAATCCGTTTACCACCTGACAGCAAGATTTAACCCCTTTTTACCACCTGGCAGCAAGATTTAACCCTTTTACAAACTAGCAGCAAGATTTAACCCCTTTTTTCCATCTGACAGCAAGATTTAACCATTTTTTTCACCTGGCAGCAAGATTTAACCCTTTTACCACATGGCAGCAAGACTTATCCCCTTTTTTCCACATGGCAGCAAGATTTAACCCGATTACCACCTTGCAGCAAGATTTAACCCTTTTCCCACCTGGCAGCAGGATTTAACCCTTTACTACCTGGCAGCAAGATTTAAGCCGTTTACCACCTGGCAGCAAGATTTAACCTGTTTACCACCTGGCAGCAAGATTTAACCCTTTTACCATCTGTCAGCAATATTTAACCCTTTTACTACCTGGCAGCAAGATTTAACCCTTTTACCACCTGGCAGCAAGATTTACCCCTTTTTTTTACCTGGCAGCAAGATTTAAGCCATTTACCACATGGCAGCAATATTTAATCCGTTTACCACCTGGCAGCAAGATTTAACCCTTTTACCACCTGGCAGCAAAATTTAACCTGTTAACTACCTGGCAGAAAGATTTAAGCCGTTTACCATCTGGCAGCAAGATTTAACCCTTTTTTTCACGTGGCAGTAACATTTAACCCTTTTTCCAACTGGCAGCAAGATTTAACTCCTTTTTACCACCTGGCAGCAAGATTTAACCCTTTTACCACCTAGCAGCAAGATTTAACCCCTTTTTTCCACCTGGCAGTAAGATTTAACCCTTTTTTTTCACCTGGCAGCAAGATTTAACCTGTTTACCACCTTGCAGCAAGATTTAAGCCGTTTACCACCTGGCAGCAAGATTTAACCCTTCTCCCACCTGGCAGCAGGATTTAACCCTTTACTACCTGGCAGAAAGATTTAAGCCGTTTACCACCTGGCAGCAAGATTTAACCTGTTTACCACCTGGCAGCAAGATTTAACCCTTTTACCACCTGTCAGCAATATTTAACCCTTTTACTACCTGGCAGCAAGATTTAACCCTTTTACCACCTGGCAGCAAGATTTACCCCTTTTTTCTACCTGGCAGCAAGATTTAAGCCATTTACCACATGGCAGCAATATTTAATCCGTTTACCACCTGGCAGCAAGATTTAACCCTTTTACCACCTGGCAGCAAAATTTAACCTGTTAACTACCTGGCAGAAAGATTTAAGCCGTTTACCATCTGGCAGCAAGATTTAACCCTTTTTTTCACGTGGCAGTAAGATTTAACCCTTTTTCCAACTGGCAGCAAGATTTAACTCCTTTTTACCACCTGGCAGCAAGATTTAACCCTTTTACCACCTAGCAGCAAGATTTAACCCCTTTTTTCCACCTGGCAGCAAGATTTAACCCTTTTTTTTCACCTGGCAGCAAGATTTAACCGCCTTTTTACACCTGACAGCAATATTTAACCCGTTTACCACCTGGCAGCAAGATTTAACCCACTTTCCGCCTGGCAGTAAGATTTAATCCTTTTTTTTCCACCTGGCAGCAAGATTTAACCCTTTTTTCTACATGGCAGCAAAATTTAAGCCGTTTACCAACTGGCAGCAAGATTTAGCCCATTTTTCTAGCTGGCAGCTAAATTTAACCCGTTTACCAACTGGCAGCAAGATTTAACCCTTTTACCACCTGGCAGCAAGATTTAACCCTTTTACTACCTGGCAGCAAGATGTAACCCTTTTTTCTACCTGGCAGCAAGATTTAAGCCATTTACCACATGGCAGCAAGATTTAATCCGTTTACCACCTGGCAGCAAGATTTAACCCTTTTACCACCTGGCAGCAAAATTTAACCTGTTAACTACCTGGCAGAAAGATTTAAGCCGTTTACCATCTGGCAGCAAGATTTAACCCTTTTTTTCACGTGGCAGTAAGATTTAACCCTTTTTCCAACTGGCAGCAAGATTTAACTCCTTTTTACCACCTGGCAGCAAGATTTAACCCTTTTACCACCTAGCAGCAAGATTTAACCCCTTTTTTCCACCTGGCAGTAAGATTTAACCCTTTTTTTTCACCTGGCAGCAAGATTTAACCTGTTTACCACCTTGCAGCAAGATTTAAGCCGTTTACCACCTGGCAGCAAGATTTAACCCTTCTCCCACCTGGCAGCAGGATTTAACCCTTTACTACCTGGCAGAAAGATTTAAGCCGTTTACCACCTGGCAGCAAGATTTAACCCTTTTACCACCTAGCAGCAAGATTTAACCCCTTTTTTCCACCTGGCAGCAAGATTTAACCCTTTTTTTTCACCTGGCAGCAAGATTTAACCTGTTTACCACCTTGCAGCAAGATTTAAGCCGTTTACCACCTGGCAGCAAGATTTAACCCTTCTCCCACCTGGCAGCAGGATTTAACCCTTTACTACCTGGCAGCAAGATTTAAGCCGTTTACCACCTGGCAGCAAGATTTAACCTGTTTACCACCTGGCAGCAAGATTTAACCCTTTTACCACCAGGCAGCAAGAATTAATCCTTTTTTTTCCAGCTGGCAGCAAGATGTAACCGCCTTTTTACACCTGACAGCAATATTTAACCCGTTTACCACCTGGCAGCAAGATTTAACCCACTTTCCGCCTGGCAGTAAGATTTAATCCTTTTTTTTCCACCTGGCAGCAAGATTTAACCCTTTTTTCTACATGGCAGCAAAATTTAAGCCGTTTACCAACTGGCAGCAAGATTTAACCCTTTTTTTCACGTGGCAGTAAGATTTAACCCTTTTTCCAACTGGCAGCAAGATTTAACTCCTTTTTACCACCTGGCAGCAAGATTTAACCCTTTTACCACCTAGCAGCAAGATTTAACCCCTTTTTTCCACCTGGCAGTAAGATTTAACCCTTTTTTTTCACCTGGCAGCAAGATTTAACCTGTTTACCACCTTGCAGCAAGATTTAAGCCGTTTACCACCTGGCAGCAAGATTTAACCCTTCTCCCACCTGGCAGCAGGATTTAACCCTTTACTACCTGGCAGAAAGATTTAAGCCGTTTACCACCTGGCAGCAAGATTTAACCCTTTTACCACCTAGCAGCAAGATTTAACCCCTTTTTTCCACCTGGCAGCAAGATTTAACCCTTTTTTTTCACCTGGCAGCAAGATTTAACCGCCTTTTTACACCTGACAGCAATATTTAACCCGTTTACCACCTGGCAGCAAGATTTAACCCACTTTCCGCCTGGCAGTAAGATTTAATCCTTTTTTTTCCACCTGGCAGCAAGATTTAACCCTTTTTTCTACATGGCAGCAAAATTTAAGCCGTTTACCAACTGGCAGCAAGATTTAGCCCATTTTTCTAGCTGGCAGCTAAATTTAACCCGTTTACCAACTGGCAGCAAGATTTAACCCTTTTACCACCTGGCAGCAAGATTTAACCCTTTTACTACCTGGCAGCAAGATGTAACCCTTTTTTCTACCTGGCAGCAAGATTTAAGCCATTTACCACATGGCAGCAAGATTTAATCCGTTTACCACCTGGCAGCAAGATTTAACCCTTTTACCACCTGGCAGCAAAATTTAACCTGTTAACTACCTGGCAGAAAGATTTAAGCCGTTTACCATCTGGCAGCAAGATTTAACCCTTTTTTTCACGTGGCAGTAAGATTTAACCCTTTTTCCAACTGGCAGCAAGATTTAACTCCTTTTTACCACCTGGCAGCAAGATTTAACCCTTTTACCACCTAGCAGCAAGATTTAACCCCTTTTTTCCACCTGGCAGTAAGATTTAACCCTTTTTTTTCACCTGGCAGCAAGATTTAACCTGTTTACCACCTTGCAGCAAGATTTAAGCCGTTTACCACCTGGCAGCAAGATTTAACCCTTCTCCCACCTGGCAGCAGGATTTAACCCTTTACTACCTGGCAGAAAGATTTAAGCCGTTTACCACCTGGCAGCAAGATTTAACCCTTTTACCACCTAGCAGCAAGATTTAACCCCTTTTTTCCACCTGGCAGCAAGATTTAACCCTTTTTTTTCACCTGGCAGCAAGATTTAACCTGTTTACCACCTTGCAGCAAGATTTAAGCCGTTTACCACCTGGCAGCAAGATTTAACCCTTCTCCCACCTGGCAGCAGGATTTAACCCTTTACTACCTGGCAGCAAGATTTAAGCCGTTTACCACCTGGCAGCAAGATTTAACCTGTTTACCACCTGGCAGCAAGATTTAACCCTTTTACCACCAGGCAGCAAGAATTAATCCTTTTTTTTCCAGCTGGCAGCAAGATGTAACCGCCTTTTTACACCTGACAGCAATATTTAACCCGTTTACCACCTGGCAGCAAGATTTAACCCACTTTCCGCCTGGCAGTAAGATTTAATCCTTTTTTTTCCACCTGGCAGCAAGATTTAACCCTTTTTTCTACATGGCAGCAAAATTTAAGCCGTTTACCAACTGGCAGCAAGATTTAGCCCATTTTTCTAGCTGGCAGCTAAATTTAACCCGTTTACCAACTGGCAGCAAGATTTAACCCTTTTACCACCTGGCAGCAAGATTTAACCCTTTTACTACCTGGCAGCAAGATGTAACCCTTTTTTCTACCTGGCAGCAAGATTTAAGCCATTTACCACATGGCAGCAAGATTTAATCCGTTTACCACCTGGCAGCAAGATTTAACCCTTTTACCACCTGGCAGCAAAATTTAACCTGTTAACTACCTGGCAGCAAGATTTAAGCTGTTTACCACCTGGCAGCAAGATTTAACCCGTTTACCACCTGGCAGCAAGATTTAACCCTTTTACCACCTGGCAGCAAGATTTAACCCGTTTACTACCTGGCAGCAAGATTTAACCAGTTTACCACCTGGCAGCAAGATTTATCCCTTTTACCACCTGGCAGCAAGATTTAACCCCTTTTTTCCACCTGGCAGCTAGATTTAACCCTTTTTATTACGTGGCAGCAAGATTTAGCCCTTTTACCACCTGGCAGCAAGATTTAACCCCTTTTTTCCACCTGGCAGCAAGATTTAACCCTTTTACCACCTGGCAGCAAGATTTAACCGCTTTTTTCCACCTGGCAGCAAGATTTAACCCTTTTTTAAACGTGGCAGCAAGATTTAACCGTTTTAACACCTGACAGCAAGATTTAACCCCTTTTTACCACCTGGCAGCAAGATTTAACCCTTTTACAAACTAGCAGCAAGATTTAACCCCTTTTTTCCATCTGACAGCAAGATTTAACCATTTTTTTCACCTGGCAGCAAGATTTAACCCTTTTACCACATGGCAGCAAGACTTATCCCCTTTTTTCCACATGGCAGCAAGATTTAACCCGATTACCACCTTGCAGCAAGATTTAACCCTTTTCCCACCTGGCAGCAGGATTTAACCCTTTACTACCTGGCAGCAAGATTTAAGCCGTTTACCACCTGGCAGCAAGATTTAACCTGTTTACCACCTGGCAGCAAGATTTAACCCTTTTACCATCTGTCAGCAATATTTAACCCTTTTACTACCTGGCAGCAAGATTTAACCCTTTTACCACCTGGCAGCAAGATTTACCCCTTTTTTTTACCTGGCAGCAAGATTTAAGCCATTTACCACATGGCAGCAATATTTAATCCGTTTACCACCTGGCAGCAAGATTTAACCCTTTTACCACCTGGCAGCAAAATTTAACCTGTTAACTACCTGGCAGAAAGATTTAAGCCGTTTACCATCTGGCAGCAAGATTTAACCCTTTTTTTCACGTGGCAGTAACATTTAACCCTTTTTCCAACTGGCAGCAAGATTTAACTCCTTTTTACCACCTGGCAGCAAGATTTAACCCTTTTACCACCTAGCAGCAAGATTTAACCCCTTTTTTCCACCTGGCAGTAAGATTTAACCCTTTTTTTTCACCTGGCAGCAAGATTTAACCTGTTTACCACCTTGCAGCAAGATTTAAGCCGTTTACCACCTGGCAGCAAGATTTAACCCTTCTCCCACCTGGCAGCAGGATTTAACCCTTTACTACCTGGCAGAAAGATTTAAGCCGTTTACCACCTGGCAGCAAGATTTAACCTGTTTACCACCTGGCAGCAAGATTTAACCCTTTTACCACCTGTCAGCAATATTTAACCCTTTTACTACCTGGCAGCAAGATTTAACCCTTTTACCACCTGGCAGCAAGATTTACCCCTTTTTTCTACCTGGCAGCAAGATTTAAGCCATTTACCACATGGCAGCAATATTTAATCCGTTTACCACCTGGCAGCAAGATTTAACCCTTTTACCACCTGGCAGCAAAATTTAACCTGTTAACTACCTGGCAGCAAGATTTAAGCTGTTTACCACCTGGCAGCAAGATTTAACCCGTTTACCACCTGGCAGCAAGATTTAACCCGTTTACTACCTGGCAGCAAGATTTAACCCTTTTACCACCTGGCAGCAAGATTTACCCCTTTTTTCTACCTGGCAGCAAGATTTAAGCCATTTACCACATGGCAGCAATATTTAATCCGTTTACCACCTGACAGCAAGATTTAACCCCTTTTTACCACCTGGCAGCAAGATTTAACCCTTTTACAAACTAGCAGCAAGATTTAACCCCTTTTTTCCATCTGACAGCAAGATTTAACCATTTTTTTCACCTGGCAGCAAGATTTAACCCTTTTACCACATGGCAGCAAGACTTATCCCCTTTTTTCCACATGGCAGCAAGATTTAACCCGATTACCACCTTGCAGCAAGATTTAACCCTTTTCCCACCTGGCAGCAGGATTTAACCCTTTACTACCTGGCAGCAAGATTTAAGCCGTTTACCACCTGGCAGCAAGATTTAACCTGTTTACCACCTGGCAGCAAGATTTAACCCTTTTACCATCTGTCAGCAATATTTAACCCTTTTACTACCTGGCAGCAAGATTTAACCCTTTTACCACCTGGCAGCAAGATTTACCCCTTTTTTTTACCTGGCAGCAAGATTTAAGCCATTTACCACATGGCAGCAATATTTAATCCGTTTACCACCTGGCAGCAAGATTTAACCCTTTTACCACCTGGCAGCAAAATTTAACCTGTTAACTACCTGGCAGAAAGATTTAAGCCGTTTACCATCTGGCAGCAAGATTTAACCCTTTTTTTCACGTGGCAGTAACATTTAACCCTTTTTCCAACTGGCAGCAAGATTTAACTCCTTTTTACCACCTGGCAGCAAGATTTAACCCTTTTACCACCTAGCAGCAAGATTTAACCCCTTTTTTCCACCTGGCAGTAAGATTTAACCCTTTTTTTTCACCTGGCAGCAAGATTTAACCTGTTTACCACCTTGCAGCAAGATTTAAGCCGTTTACCACCTGGCAGCAAGATTTAACCCTTCTCCCACCTGGCAGCAGGATTTAACCCTTTACTACCTGGCAGAAAGATTTAAGCCGTTTACCACCTGGCAGCAAGATTTAACCTGTTTACCACCTGGCAGCAAGATTTAACCCTTTTACCACCTGTCAGCAATATTTAACCCTTTTACTACCTGGCAGCAAGATTTAACCCTTTTACCACCTGGCAGCAAGATTTACCCCTTTTTTCTACCTGGCAGCAAGATTTAAGCCATTTACCACATGGCAGCAATATTTAATCCGTTTACCACCTGGCAGCAAGATTTAACCCTTTTACCACCTGGCAGCAAAATTTAACCTGTTAACTACCTGGCAGAAAGATTTAAGCCGTTTACCATCTGGCAGCAAGATTTAACCCTTTTTTTCACGTGGCAGTAAGATTTAACCCTTTTTCCAACTGGCAGCAAGATTTAACTCCTTTTTACCACCTGGCAGCAAGATTTAACCCTTTTACCACCTAGCAGCAAGATTTAACCCCTTTTTTCCACCTGGCAGCAAGATTTAACCCTTTTTTTTCACCTGGCAGCAAGATTTAACCGCCTTTTTACACCTGACAGCAATATTTAACCCGTTTACCACCTGGCAGCAAGATTTAACCCACTTTCCGCCTGGCAGTAAGATTTAATCCTTTTTTTTCCACCTGGCAGCAAGATTTAACCCTTTTTTCTACATGGCAGCAAAATTTAAGCCGTTTACCAACTGGCAGCAAGATTTAGCCCATTTTTCTAGCTGGCAGCTAAATTTAACCCGTTTACCAACTGGCAGCAAGATTTAACCCTTTTACCACCTGGCAGCAAGATTTAACCCTTTTACTACCTGGCAGCAAGATGTAACCCTTTTTTCTACCTGGCAGCAAGATTTAAGCCATTTACCACATGGCAGCAAGATTTAATCCGTTTACCACCTGGCAGCAAGATTTAACCCTTTTACCACCTGGCAGCAAAATTTAACCTGTTAACTACCTGGCAGAAAGATTTAAGCCGTTTACCATCTGGCAGCAAGATTTAACCCTTTTTTTCACGTGGCAGTAAGATTTAACCCTTTTTCCAACTGGCAGCAAGATTTAACTCCTTTTTACCACCTGGCAGCAAGATTTAACCCTTTTACCACCTAGCAGCAAGATTTAACCCCTTTTTTCCACCTGGCAGTAAGATTTAACCCTTTTTTTTCACCTGGCAGCAAGATTTAACCTGTTTACCACCTTGCAGCAAGATTTAAGCCGTTTACCACCTGGCAGCAAGATTTAACCCTTCTCCCACCTGGCAGCAGGATTTAACCCTTTACTACCTGGCAGAAAGATTTAAGCCGTTTACCACCTGGCAGCAAGATTTAACCCTTTTACCACCTAGCAGCAAGATTTAACCCCTTTTTTCCACCTGGCAGCAAGATTTAACCCTTTTTTTTCACCTGGCAGCAAGATTTAACCTGTTTACCACCTTGCAGCAAGATTTAAGCCGTTTACCACCTGGCAGCAAGATTTAACCCTTCTCCCACCTGGCAGCAGGATTTAACCCTTTACTACCTGGCAGCAAGATTTAAGCCGTTTACCACCTGGCAGCAAGATTTAACCTGTTTACCACCTGGCAGCAAGATTTAACCCTTTTACCACCAGGCAGCAAGAATTAATCCTTTTTTTTCCAGCTGGCAGCAAGATGTAACCGCCTTTTTACACCTGACAGCAATATTTAACCCGTTTACCACCTGGCAGCAAGATTTAACCCACTTTCCGCCTGGCAGTAAGATTTAATCCTTTTTTTTCCACCTGGCAGCAAGATTTAACCCTTTTTTCTACATGGCAGCAAAATTTAAGCCGTTTACCAACTGGCAGCAAGATTTAACCCTTTTTTTCACGTGGCAGTAAGATTTAACCCTTTTTCCAACTGGCAGCAAGATTTAACTCCTTTTTACCACCTGGCAGCAAGATTTAACCCTTTTACCACCTAGCAGCAAGATTTAACCCCTTTTTTCCACCTGGCAGTAAGATTTAACCCTTTTTTTTCACCTGGCAGCAAGATTTAACCTGTTTACCACCTTGCAGCAAGATTTAAGCCGTTTACCACCTGGCAGCAAGATTTAACCCTTCTCCCACCTGGCAGCAGGATTTAACCCTTTACTACCTGGCAGAAAGATTTAAGCCGTTTACCACCTGGCAGCAAGATTTAACCCTTTTACCACCTAGCAGCAAGATTTAACCCCTTTTTTCCACCTGGCAGCAAGATTTAACCCTTTTTTTTCACCTGGCAGCAAGATTTAACCGCCTTTTTACACCTGACAGCAATATTTAACCCGTTTACCACCTGGCAGCAAGATTTAACCCACTTTCCGCCTGGCAGTAAGATTTAATCCTTTTTTTTCCACCTGGCAGCAAGATTTAACCCTTTTTTCTACATGGCAGCAAAATTTAAGCCGTTTACCAACTGGCAGCAAGATTTAGCCCATTTTTCTAGCTGGCAGCTAAATTTAACCCGTTTACCAACTGGCAGCAAGATTTAACCCTTTTACCACCTGGCAGCAAGATTTAACCCTTTTACTACCTGGCAGCAAGATGTAACCCTTTTTTCTACCTGGCAGCAAGATTTAAGCCATTTACCACATGGCAGCAAGATTTAATCCGTTTACCACCTGGCAGCAAGATTTAACCCTTTTACCACCTGGCAGCAAAATTTAACCTGTTAACTACCTGGCAGAAAGATTTAAGCCGTTTACCATCTGGCAGCAAGATTTAACCCTTTTTTTCACGTGGCAGTAAGATTTAACCCTTTTTCCAACTGGCAGCAAGATTTAACTCCTTTTTACCACCTGGCAGCAAGATTTAACCCTTTTACCACCTAGCAGCAAGATTTAACCCCTTTTTTCCACCTGGCAGTAAGATTTAACCCTTTTTTTTCACCTGGCAGCAAGATTTAACCTGTTTACCACCTTGCAGCAAGATTTAAGCCGTTTACCACCTGGCAGCAAGATTTAACCCTTCTCCCACCTGGCAGCAGGATTTAACCCTTTACTACCTGGCAGAAAGATTTAAGCCGTTTACCACCTGGCAGCAAGATTTAACCCTTTTACCACCTAGCAGCAAGATTTAACCCCTTTTTTCCACCTGGCAGCAAGATTTAACCCTTTTTTTTCACCTGGCAGCAAGATTTAACCTGTTTACCACCTTGCAGCAAGATTTAAGCCGTTTACCACCTGGCAGCAAGATTTAACCCTTCTCCCACCTGGCAGCAGGATTTAACCCTTTACTACCTGGCAGCAAGATTTAAGCCGTTTACCACCTGGCAGCAAGATTTAACCTGTTTACCACCTGGCAGCAAGATTTAACCCTTTTACCACCAGGCAGCAAGAATTAATCCTTTTTTTTCCAGCTGGCAGCAAGATGTAACCGCCTTTTTACACCTGACAGCAATATTTAACCCGTTTACCACCTGGCAGCAAGATTTAACCCACTTTCCGCCTGGCAGTAAGATTTAATCCTTTTTTTTCCACCTGGCAGCAAGATTTAACCCTTTTTTCTACATGGCAGCAAAATTTAAGCCGTTTACCAACTGGCAGCAAGATTTAGCCCATTTTTCTAGCTGGCAGCTAAATTTAACCCGTTTACCAACTGGCAGCAAGATTTAACCCTTTTACCACCTGGCAGCAAGATTTAACCCTTTTACTACCTGGCAGCAAGATGTAACCCTTTTTTCTACCTGGCAGCAAGATTTAAGCCATTTACCACATGGCAGCAAGATTTAATCCGTTTACCACCTGGCAGCAAGATTTAACCCTTTTACCACCTGGCAGCAAAATTTAACCTGTTAACTACCTGGCAGCAAGATTTAAGCTGTTTACCACCTGGCAGCAAGATTTAACCCGTTTACCACCTGGCAGCAAGATTTAACCCTTTTACCACCTGGCAGCAAGATTTAACCCGTTTACTACCTGGCAGCAAGATTTAACCAGTTTACCACCTGGCAGCAAGATTTATCCCTTTTACCACCTGGCAGCAAGATTTAACCCCTTTTTTCCACCTGGCAGCTAGATTTAACCCTTTTTATTACGTGGCAGCAAGATTTAGCCCTTTTACCACCTGGCAGCAAGATTTAACCCCTTTTTTCCACCTGGCAGCAAGATTTAACCCTTTTACCACCTGGCAGCAAGATTTAACCGCTTTTTTCCACCTGGCAGCAAGATTTAACCCTTTTTTAAACGTGGCAGCAAGATTTAACCGTTTTAACACCTGACAGCAAGATTTAACCCCTTTTTACCACCTGGCAGCAAGATTTAACCCTTTTACAAACTAGCAGCAAGATTTAACCCCTTTTTTCCATCTGACAGCAAGATTTAACCATTTTTTTCACCTGGCAGCAAGATTTAACCCTTTTACCACATGGCAGCAAGACTTATCCCCTTTTTTCCACATGGCAGCAAGATTTAACCCGATTACCACCTTGCAGCAAGATTTAACCCTTTTCCCACCTGGCAGCAGGATTTAACCCTTTACTACCTGGCAGCAAGATTTAAGCCGTTTACCACCTGGCAGCAAGATTTAACCTGTTTACCACCTGGCAGCAAGATTTAACCCTTTTACCATCTGTCAGCAATATTTAACCCTTTTACTACCTGGCAGCAAGATTTAACCCTTTTACCACCTGGCAGCAAGATTTACCCCTTTTTTTTACCTGGCAGCAAGATTTAAGCCATTTACCACATGGCAGCAATATTTAATCCGTTTACCACCTGGCAGCAAGATTTAACCCTTTTACCACCTGGCAGCAAAATTTAACCTGTTAACTACCTGGCAGAAAGATTTAAGCCGTTTACCATCTGGCAGCAAGATTTAACCCTTTTTTTCACGTGGCAGTAACATTTAACCCTTTTTCCAACTGGCAGCAAGATTTAACTCCTTTTTACCACCTGGCAGCAAGATTTAACCCTTTTACCACCTAGCAGCAAGATTTAACCCCTTTTTTCCACCTGGCAGTAAGATTTAACCCTTTTTTTTCACCTGGCAGCAAGATTTAACCTGTTTACCACCTTGCAGCAAGATTTAAGCCGTTTACCACCTGGCAGCAAGATTTAACCCTTCTCCCACCTGGCAGCAGGATTTAACCCTTTACTACCTGGCAGAAAGATTTAAGCCGTTTACCACCTGGCAGCAAGATTTAACCTGTTTACCACCTGGCAGCAAGATTTAACCCTTTTACCACCTGTCAGCAATATTTAACCCTTTTACTACCTGGCAGCAAGATTTAACCCTTTTACCACCTGGCAGCAAGATTTACCCCTTTTTTCTACCTGGCAGCAAGATTTAAGCCATTTACCACATGGCAGCAATATTTAATCCGTTTACCACCTGGCAGCAAGATTTAACCCTTTTACCACCTGGCAGCAAAATTTAACCTGTTAACTACCTGGCAGAAAGATTTAAGCCGTTTACCATCTGGCAGCAAGATTTAACCCTTTTTTTCACGTGGCAGTAAGATTTAACCCTTTTTCCAACTGGCAGCAAGATTTAACTCCTTTTTACCACCTGGCAGCAAGATTTAACCCTTTTACCACCTAGCAGCAAGATTTAACCCCTTTTTTCCACCTGGCAGCAAGATTTAACCCTTTTTTTTCACCTGGCAGCAAGATTTAACCTGTTTACCACCTTGCAGCAAGATTTAAGCCGTTTACCACCTGGCAGCAAGATTTAACCCTTCTCCCACCTGGCAGCAGGATTTAACCCTTTACTACCTGGCAGCAAGATTTAAGCCGTTTACCACCTGGCAGCAAGATTTAACCTGTTTACCACCTGGCAGCAAGATTTAACCCTTTTACCACCAGGCAGCAAGAATTAATCCTTTTTTTTCCAGCTGGCAGCAAGATGTAACCGCCTTTTTACACCTGACAGCAATATTTAACCCGTTTACCACCTGGCAGCAAGATTTAACCCACTTTCCGCCTGGCAGTAAGATTTAATCCTTTTTTTTCCACCTGGCAGCAAGATTTAACCCTTTTTTCTACATGGCAGCAAAATTTAAGCCGTTTACCAACTGGCAGCAAGATTTAACCCTTTTTTTCACGTGGCAGTAAGATTTAACCCTTTTTCCAACTGGCAGCAAGATTTAACTCCTTTTTACCACCTGGCAGCAAGATTTAACCCTTTTACCACCTAGCAGCAAGATTTAACCCCTTTTTTCCACCTGGCAGTAAGATTTAACCCTTTTTTTTCACCTGGCAGCAAGATTTAACCTGTTTACCACCTTGCAGCAAGATTTAAGCCGTTTACCACCTGGCAGCAAGATTTAACCCTTCTCCCACCTGGCAGCAGGATTTAACCCTTTACTACCTGGCAGAAAGATTTAAGCCGTTTACCACCTGGCAGCAAGATTTAACCCTTTTACCACCTAGCAGCAAGATTTAACCCCTTTTTTCCACCTGGCAGCAAGATTTAACCCTTTTTTTTCACCTGGCAGCAAGATTTAACCGCCTTTTTACACCTGACAGCAATATTTAACCCGTTTACCACCTGGCAGCAAGATTTAACCCACTTTCCGCCTGGCAGTAAGATTTAATCCTTTTTTTTCCACCTGGCAGCAAGATTTAACCCTTTTTTCTACATGGCAGCAAAATTTAAGCCGTTTACCAACTGGCAGCAAGATTTAGCCCATTTTTCTAGCTGGCAGCTAAATTTAACCCGTTTACCAACTGGCAGCAAGATTTAACCCTTTTACCACCTGGCAGCAAGATTTAACCCTTTTACTACCTGGCAGCAAGATGTAACCCTTTTTTCTACCTGGCAGCAAGATTTAAGCCATTTACCACATGGCAGCAAGATTTAATCCGTTTACCACCTGGCAGCAAGATTTAACCCTTTTACCACCTGGCAGCAAAATTTAACCTGTTAACTACCTGGCAGAAAGATTTAAGCCGTTTACCATCTGGCAGCAAGATTTAACCCTTTTTTTCACGTGGCAGTAAGATTTAACCCTTTTTCCAACTGGCAGCAAGATTTAACTCCTTTTTACCACCTGGCAGCAAGATTTAACCCTTTTACCACCTAGCAGCAAGATTTAACCCCTTTTTTCCACCTGGCAGTAAGATTTAACCCTTTTTTTTCACCTGGCAGCAAGATTTAACCTGTTTACCACCTTGCAGCAAGATTTAAGCCGTTTACCACCTGGCAGCAAGATTTAACCCTTCTCCCACCTGGCAGCAGGATTTAACCCTTTACTACCTGGCAGAAAGATTTAAGCCGTTTACCACCTGGCAGCAAGATTTAACCCTTTTACCACCTAGCAGCAAGATTTAACCCCTTTTTTCCACCTGGCAGCAAGATTTAACCCTTTTTTTTCACCTGGCAGCAAGATTTAACCTGTTTACCACCTTGCAGCAAGATTTAAGCCGTTTACCACCTGGCAGCAAGATTTAACCCTTCTCCCACCTGGCAGCAGGATTTAACCCTTTACTACCTGGCAGCAAGATTTAAGCCGTTTACCACCTGGCAGCAAGATTTAACCTGTTTACCACCTGGCAGCAAGATTTAACCCTTTTACCACCAGGCAGCAAGAATTAATCCTTTTTTTTCCAGCTGGCAGCAAGATGTAACCGCCTTTTTACACCTGACAGCAATATTTAACCCGTTTACCACCTGGCAGCAAGATTTAACCCACTTTCCGCCTGGCAGTAAGATTTAATCCTTTTTTTTCCACCTGGCAGCAAGATTTAACCCTTTTTTCTACATGGCAGCAAAATTTAAGCCGTTTACCAACTGGCAGCAAGATTTAGCCCATTTTTCTAGCTGGCAGCTAAATTTAACCCGTTTACCAACTGGCAGCAAGATTTAACCCTTTTACCACCTGGCAGCAAGATTTAACCCTTTTACTACCTGGCAGCAAGATGTAACCCTTTTTTCTACCTGGCAGCAAGATTTAAGCCATTTACCACATGGCAGCAAGATTTAATCCGTTTACCACCTGGCAGCAAGATTTAACCCTTTTACCACCTGGCAGCAAAATTTAACCTGTTAACTACCTGGCAGCAAGATTTAAGCTGTTTACCACCTGGCAGCAAGATTTAACCCGTTTACCACCTGGCAGCAAGATTTAACCCTTTTACCACCTGGCAGCAAGATTTAACCCGTTTACTACCTGGCAGCAAGATTTAACCAGTTTACCACCTGGCAGCAAGATTTATCCCTTTTACCACCTGGCAGCAAGATTTAACCCCTTTTTTCCACCTGGCAGCTAGATTTAACCCTTTTTATTACGTGGCAGCAAGATTTAGCCCTTTTACCACCTGGCAGCAAGATTTAACCCCTTTTTTCCACCTGGCAGCAAGATTTAACCCTTTTACCACCTGGCAGCAAGATTTAACCGCTTTTTTCCACCTGGCAGCAAGATTTAACCCTTTTTTAAACGTGGCAGCAAGATTTAACCGTTTTAACACCTGACAGCAAGATTTAACCCCTTTTTACCACCTGGCAGCAAGATTTAACCCTTTTACAAACTAGCAGCAAGATTTAACCCCTTTTTTCCATCTGACAGCAAGATTTAACCATTTTTTTCACCTGGCAGCAAGATTTAACCCTTTTACCACATGGCAGCAAGACTTATCCCCTTTTTTCCACATGGCAGCAAGATTTAACCCGATTACCACCTTGCAGCAAGATTTAACCCTTTTCCCACCTGGCAGCAGGATTTAACCCTTTACTACCTGGCAGCAAGATTTAAGCCGTTTACCACCTGGCAGCAAGATTTAACCTGTTTACCACCTGGCAGCAAGATTTAACCCTTTTACCATCTGTCAGCAATATTTAACCCTTTTACTACCTGGCAGCAAGATTTAACCCTTTTACCACCTGGCAGCAAGATTTACCCCTTTTTTTTACCTGGCAGCAAGATTTAAGCCATTTACCACATGGCAGCAATATTTAATCCGTTTACCACCTGGCAGCAAGATTTAACCCTTTTACCACCTGGCAGCAAAATTTAACCTGTTAACTACCTGGCAGAAAGATTTAAGCCGTTTACCATCTGGCAGCAAGATTTAACCCTTTTTTTCACGTGGCAGTAACATTTAACCCTTTTTCCAACTGGCAGCAAGATTTAACTCCTTTTTACCACCTGGCAGCAAGATTTAACCCTTTTACCACCTAGCAGCAAGATTTAACCCCTTTTTTCCACCTGGCAGTAAGATTTAACCCTTTTTTTTCACCTGGCAGCAAGATTTAACCTGTTTACCACCTTGCAGCAAGATTTAAGCCGTTTACCACCTGGCAGCAAGATTTAACCCTTCTCCCACCTGGCAGCAGGATTTAACCCTTTACTACCTGGCAGAAAGATTTAAGCCGTTTACCACCTGGCAGCAAGATTTAACCTGTTTACCACCTGGCAGCAAGATTTAACCCTTTTACCACCTGTCAGCAATATTTAACCCTTTTACTACCTGGCAGCAAGATTTAACCCTTTTACCACCTGGCAGCAAGATTTACCCCTTTTTTCTACCTGGCAGCAAGATTTAAGCCATTTACCACATGGCAGCAATATTTAATCCGTTTACCACCTGGCAGCAAGATTTAACCCTTTTACCACCTGGCAGCAAAATTTAACCTGTTAACTACCTGGCAGAAAGATTTAAGCCGTTTACCATCTGGCAGCAAGATTTAACCCTTTTTTTCACGTGGCAGTAAGATTTAACCCTTTTTCCAACTGGCAGCAAGATTTAACTCCTTTTTACCACCTGGCAGCAAGATTTAACCCTTTTACCACCTAGCAGCAAGATTTAACCCCTTTTTTCCACCTGGCAGCAAGATTTAACCCTTTTTTTTCACCTGGCAGCAAGATTTAACCTGTTTACCACCTTGCAGCAAGATTTAAGCCGTTTACCACCTGGCAGCAAGATTTAACCCTTCTCCCACCTGGCAGCAGGATTTAACCCTTTACTACCTGGCAGCAAGATTTAAGCCGTTTACCACCTGGCAGCAAGATTTAACCTGTTTACCACCTGGCAGCAAGATTTAACCCTTTTACCACCAGGCAGCAAGAATTAATCCTTTTTTTTCCAGCTGGCAGCAAGATGTAACCGCCTTTTTACACCTGACAGCAATATTTAACCCGTTTACCACCTGGCAGCAAGATTTAACCCACTTTCCGCCTGGCAGTAAGATTTAATCCTTTTTTTTCCACCTGGCAGCAAGATTTAACCCTTTTTTCTACATGGCAGCAAAATTTAAGCCGTTTACCAACTGGCAGCAAGATTTAGCCCATTTTTCTAGCTGGCAGCTAAATTTAACCCGTTTACCAACTGGCAGCAAGATTTAACCCTTTTACCACCTGGCAGCAAGATTTAACCCTTTTACTACCTGGCAGCAAGATGTAACCCTTTTTTCTACCTGGCAGCAAGATTTAAGCCATTTACCACATGGCAGCAAGATTTAATCCGTTTACCACCTGGCAGCAAGATTTAACCCTTTTACCACCTGGCAGCAAAATTTAACCTGTTAACTACCTGGCAGCAAGATTTAAGCTGTTTACCACCTGGCAGCAAGATTTAACCCCTTTTTTCCACCTGGCAGCAAGATTTAACCCTTTTACCACCTGGCAGCAAGATTTAACCGCTTTTTTCCACCTGGCAGCAAGATTTAACCCTTTTTTAAACGTGGCAGCAAGATTTAACCGTTTTAACACCTGACAGCAAGATTTAACCCCTTTTTACCACCTGGCAGCAAGATTTAACCCTTTTACAAACTAGCAGCAAGATTTAACCCCTTTTTTCCATCTGACAGCAAGATTTAACCATTTTTTTCACCTGGCAGCAAGATTTAACCCTTTTACCACATGGCAGCAAGACTTATCCCCTTTTTTCCACATGGCAGCAAGATTTAACCCGATTACCACCTTGCAGCAAGATTTAACCCTTTTCCCACCTGGCAGCAGGATTTAACCCTTTACTACCTGGCAGCAAGATTTAAGCCGTTTACCACCTGGCAGCAAGATTTAACCTGTTTACCACCTGGCAGCAAGATTTAACCCTTTTACCATCTGTCAGCAATATTTAACCCTTTTACTACCTGGCAGCAAGATTTAACCCTTTTACCACCTGGCAGCAAGATTTACCCCTTTTTTTTACCTGGCAGCAAGATTTAAGCCATTTACCACATGGCAGCAATATTTAATCCGTTTACCACCTGGCAGCAAGATTTAACCCTTTTACCACCTGGCAGCAAAATTTAACCTGTTAACTACCTGGCAGAAAGATTTAAGCCGTTTACCATCTGGCAGCAAGATTTAACCCTTTTTTTCACGTGGCAGTAACATTTAACCCTTTTTCCAACTGGCAGCAAGATTTAACTCCTTTTTACCACCTGGCAGCAAGATTTAACCCTTTTACCACCTAGCAGCAAGATTTAACCCCTTTTTTCCACCTGGCAGTAAGATTTAACCCTTTTTTTTCACCTGGCAGCAAGATTTAACCTGTTTACCACCTTGCAGCAAGATTTAAGCCGTTTACCACCTGGCAGCAAGATTTAACCCTTCTCCCACCTGGCAGCAGGATTTAACCCTTTACTACCTGGCAGAAAGATTTAAGCCGTTTACCACCTGGCAGCAAGATTTAACCTGTTTACCACCTGGCAGCAAGATTTAACCCTTTTACCACCTGTCAGCAATATTTAACCCTTTTACTACCTGGCAGCAAGATTTAACCCTTTTACCACCTGGCAGCAAGATTTACCCCTTTTTTCTACCTGGCAGCAAGATTTAAGCCATTTACCACATGGCAGCAATATTTAATCCGTTTACCACCTGGCAGCAAGATTTAACCCTTTTACCACCTGGCAGCAAAATTTAACCTGTTAACTACCTGGCAGCAAGATTTAAGCTGTTTACCACCTGGCAGCAAGATTTAACCCGTTTACCACCTGGCAGCAAGATTTAACCCGTTTACTACCTGGCAGCAAGATTTAACCCTTTTACCACCTGGCAGCAAGATTTACCCCTTTTTTCTACCTGGCAGCAAGATTTAAGCCATTTACCACATGGCAGCAATATTTAATCCGTTTACCACCTGACAGCAAGATTTAACCCCTTTTTACCACCTGGCAGCAAGATTTAACCCTTTTACAAACTAGCAGCAAGATTTAACCCCTTTTTTCCATCTGACAGCAAGATTTAACCATTTTTTTCACCTGGCAGCAAGATTTAACCCTTTTACCACATGGCAGCAAGACTTATCCCCTTTTTTCCACATGGCAGCAAGATTTAACCCGATTACCACCTTGCAGCAAGATTTAACCCTTTTCCCACCTGGCAGCAGGATTTAACCCTTTACTACCTGGCAGCAAGATTTAAGCCGTTTACCACCTGGCAGCAAGATTTAACCTGTTTACCACCTGGCAGCAAGATTTAACCCTTTTACCATCTGTCAGCAATATTTAACCCTTTTACTACCTGGCAGCAAGATTTAACCCTTTTACCACCTGGCAGCAAGATTTACCCCTTTTTTTTACCTGGCAGCAAGATTTAAGCCATTTACCACATGGCAGCAATATTTAATCCGTTTACCACCTGGCAGCAAGATTTAACCCTTTTACCACCTGGCAGCAAAATTTAACCTGTTAACTACCTGGCAGAAAGATTTAAGCCGTTTACCATCTGGCAGCAAGATTTAACCCTTTTTTTCACGTGGCAGTAACATTTAACCCTTTTTCCAACTGGCAGCAAGATTTAACTCCTTTTTACCACCTGGCAGCAAGATTTAACCCTTTTACCACCTAGCAGCAAGATTTAACCCCTTTTTTCCACCTGGCAGTAAGATTTAACCCTTTTTTTTCACCTGGCAGCAAGATTTAACCTGTTTACCACCTTGCAGCAAGATTTAAGCCGTTTACCACCTGGCAGCAAGATTTAACCCTTCTCCCACCTGGCAGCAGGATTTAACCCTTTACTACCTGGCAGAAAGATTTAAGCCGTTTACCACCTGGCAGCAAGATTTAACCTGTTTACCACCTGGCAGCAAGATTTAACCCTTTTACCACCTGTCAGCAATATTTAACCCTTTTACTACCTGGCAGCAAGATTTAACCCTTTTACCACCTGGCAGCAAGATTTACCCCTTTTTTCTACCTGGCAGCAAGATTTAAGCCATTTACCACATGGCAGCAATATTTAATCCGTTTACCACCTGGCAGCAAGATTTAACCCTTTTACCACCTGGCAGCAAAATTTAACCTGTTAACTACCTGGCAGAAAGATTTAAGCCGTTTACCATCTGGCAGCAAGATTTAACCCTTTTTTTCACGTGGCAGTAAGATTTAACCCTTTTTCCAACTGGCAGCAAGATTTAACTCCTTTTTACCACCTGGCAGCAAGATTTAACCCTTTTACCACCTAGCAGCAAGATTTAACCCCTTTTTTCCACCTGGCAGCAAGATTTAACCCTTTTTTTTCACCTGGCAGCAAGATTTAACCTGTTTACCACCTTGCAGCAAGATTTAAGCCGTTTACCACCTGGCAGCAAGATTTAACCCTTCTCCCACCTGGCAGCAGGATTTAACCCTTTACTACCTGGCAGCAAGATTTAAGCCGTTTACCACCTGGCAGCAAGATTTAACCTGTTTACCACCTGGCAGCAAGATTTAACCCTTTTACCACCAGGCAGCAAGAATTAATCCTTTTTTTTCCAGCTGGCAGCAAGATGTAACCGCCTTTTTACACCTGACAGCAATATTTAACCCGTTTACCACCTGGCAGCAAGATTTAACCCACTTTCCGCCTGGCAGTAAGATTTAATCCTTTTTTTTCCACCTGGCAGCAAGATTTAACCCTTTTTTCTACATGGCAGCAAAATTTAAGCCGTTTACCAACTGGCAGCAAGATTTAGCCCATTTTTCTAGCTGGCAGCTAAATTTAACCCGTTTACCAACTGGCAGCAAGATTTAACCCTTTTACCACCTGGCAGCAAGATTTAACCCTTTTACTACCTGGCAGCAAGATGTAACCCTTTTTTCTACCTGGCAGCAAGATTTAAGCCATTTACCACATGGCAGCAAGATTTAATCCGTTTACCACCTGGCAGCAAGATTTAACCCTTTTACCACCTGGCAGCAAAATTTAACCTGTTAACTACCTGGCAGCAAGATTTAAGCTGTTTACCACCTGGCAGCAAGATTTAACCCGTTTACCACCTGGCAGCAAGATTTAACCCTTTTACCACCTGGCAGCAAGATTTAACCCGTTTACTACCTGGCAGCAAGATTTAACCAGTTTACCACCTGGCAGCAAGATTTATCCCTTTTACCACCTGGCAGCAAGATTTAACCCCTTTTTTCCACCTGGCAGCTAGATTTAACCCTTTTTATTACGTGGCAGCAAGATTTAGCCCTTTTACCACCTGGCAGCAAGATTTAACCCCTTTTTTCCACCTGGCAGCAAGATTTAACCCTTTTACCACCTGGCAGCAAGATTTAACCGCTTTTTTCCACCTGGCAGCAAGATTTAACCCTTTTTTAAACGTGGCAGCAAGATTTAACCGTTTTAACACCTGACAGCAAGATTTAACCCCTTTTTACCACCTGGCAGCAAGATTTAACCCTTTTACAAACTAGCAGCAAGATTTAACCCCTTTTTTCCATCTGACAGCAAGATTTAACCATTTTTTTCACCTGGCAGCAAGATTTAACCCTTTTACCACATGGCAGCAAGACTTATCCCCTTTTTTCCACATGGCAGCAAGATTTAACCCGATTACCACCTTGCAGCAAGATTTAACCCTTTTCCCACCTGGCAGCAGGATTTAACCCTTTACTACCTGGCAGCAAGATTTAAGCCGTTTACCACCTGGCAGCAAGATTTAACCTGTTTACCACCTGGCAGCAAGATTTAACCCTTTTACCATCTGTCAGCAATATTTAACCCTTTTACTACCTGGCAGCAAGATTTAACCCTTTTACCACCTGGCAGCAAGATTTACCCCTTTTTTTTACCTGGCAGCAAGATTTAAGCCATTTACCACATGGCAGCAATATTTAATCCGTTTACCACCTGGCAGCAAGATTTAACCCTTTTACCACCTGGCAGCAAAATTTAACCTGTTAACTACCTGGCAGAAAGATTTAAGCCGTTTACCATCTGGCAGCAAGATTTAACCCTTTTTTTCACGTGGCAGTAACATTTAACCCTTTTTCCAACTGGCAGCAAGATTTAACTCCTTTTTACCACCTGGCAGCAAGATTTAACCCTTTTACCACCTAGCAGCAAGATTTAACCCCTTTTTTCCACCTGGCAGTAAGATTTAACCCTTTTTTTTCACCTGGCAGCAAGATTTAACCTGTTTACCACCTTGCAGCAAGATTTAAGCCGTTTACCACCTGGCAGCAAGATTTAACCCTTCTCCCACCTGGCAGCAGGATTTAACCCTTTACTACCTGGCAGAAAGATTTAAGCCGTTTACCACCTGGCAGCAAGATTTAACCTGTTTACCACCTGGCAGCAAGATTTAACCCTTTTACCACCTGTCAGCAATATTTAACCCTTTTACTACCTGGCAGCAAGATTTAACCCTTTTACCACCTGGCAGCAAGATTTACCCCTTTTTTCTACCTGGCAGCAAGATTTAAGCCATTTACCACATGGCAGCAATATTTAATCCGTTTACCACCTGGCAGCAAGATTTAACCCTTTTACCACCTGGCAGCAAAATTTAACCTGTTAACTACCTGGCAGAAAGATTTAAGCCGTTTACCATCTGGCAGCAAGATTTAACCCTTTTTTTCACGTGGCAGTAAGATTTAACCCTTTTTCCAACTGGCAGCAAGATTTAACTCCTTTTTACCACCTGGCAGCAAGATTTAACCCTTTTACCACCTAGCAGCAAGATTTAACCCCTTTTTTCCACCTGGCAGCAAGATTTAACCCTTTTTTTTCACCTGGCAGCAAGATTTAACCTGTTTACCACCTTGCAGCAAGATTTAAGCCGTTTACCACCTGGCAGCAAGATTTAACCCTTCTCCCACCTGGCAGCAGGATTTAACCCTTTACTACCTGGCAGCAAGATTTAAGCCGTTTACCACCTGGCAGCAAGATTTAACCTGTTTACCACCTGGCAGCAAGATTTAACCCTTTTACCACCAGGCAGCAAGAATTAATCCTTTTTTTTCCAGCTGGCAGCAAGATGTAACCGCCTTTTTACACCTGACAGCAATATTTAACCCGTTTACCACCTGGCAGCAAGATTTAACCCACTTTCCGCCTGGCAGTAAGATTTAATCCTTTTTTTTCCACCTGGCAGCAAGATTTAACCCTTTTTTCTACATGGCAGCAAAATTTAAGCCGTTTACCAACTGGCAGCAAGATTTAGCCCATTTTTCTAGCTGGCAGCTAAATTTAACCCGTTTACCAACTGGCAGCAAGATTTAACCCTTTTACCACCTGGCAGCAAGATTTAACCCTTTTACTACCTGGCAGCAAGATGTAACCCTTTTTTCTACCTGGCAGCAAGATTTAAGCCATTTACCACATGGCAGCAAGATTTAATCCGTTTACCACCTGGCAGCAAGATTTAACCCTTTTACCACCTGTCAGCAAAATTTAACCTGTTAAGTACCTGGCAGCAAGATTTAAGCTGTTTACCACCTGGCAGCAAGATTTAACCCGTTTACCACCTGGCAGCAAGATTTAACCCTTTTACCACCTGGCAGCAAGATTTAACCCGTTTACTACCTGGCAGCAAGATTTAACCAGTTTACCACCTGGCAGCAAGATTTATCCCTTTTACCACCTGGCAGCAAGATTTAACCCCTTTTTTCCACCTGGCAGCTAGATTTAACCCTTTTTATTACGTGGCAGCAAGATTTAGCCCTTTTACCACCTGGCAGCAAGATTTAACCCCTTTTTTCCACCTGGCAGCAAGATTTAACCCTTTTACCACCTGGCAGCAAGATTTAACCGCTTTTTTCCACCTGGCAGCAAGATTTAACCCTTTTTTAAACGTGGCAGCAAGATTTAACCGTTTTAACACCTGACAGCAAGATTTAACCCCTTTTTACCACCTGGCAGCAAGATTTAACCCTTTTACAAACTAGCAGCAAGATTTAACCCCTTTTTTCCATCTGACAGCAAGATTTAACCATTTTTTTCACCTGGCAGCAAGATTTAACCCTTTTACCACATGGCAGCAAGACTTATCCCCTTTTTTCCACATGGCAGCAAGATTTAACCCGATTACCACCTTGCAGCAAGATTTAACCCTTTTCCCACCTGGCAGCAGGATTTAACCCTTTACTACCTGGCAGCAAGATTTAAGCCGTTTACCACCTGGCAGCAAGATTTAACCTGTTTACCACCTGGCAGCAAGATTTAACCCTTTTACCATCTGTCAGCAATATTTAACCCTTTTACTACCTGGCAGCAAGATTTAACCCTTTTACCACCTGGCAGCAAGATTTACCCCTTTTTTTTACCTGGCAGCAAGATTTAAGCCATTTACCACATGGCAGCAATATTTAATCCGTTTACCACCTGGCAGCAAGATTTAACCCTTTTACCACCTGGCAGCAAAATTTAACCTGTTAACTACCTGGCAGAAAGATTTAAGCCGTTTACCATCTGGCAGCAAGATTTAACCCTTTTTTTCACGTGGCAGTAACATTTAACCCTTTTTCCAACTGGCAGCAAGATTTAACTCCTTTTTACCACCTGGCAGCAAGATTTAACCCTTTTACCACCTAGCAGCAAGATTTAACCCCTTTTTTCCACCTGGCAGTAAGATTTAACCCTTTTTTTTCACCTGGCAGCAAGATTTAACCTGTTTACCACCTTGCAGCAAGATTTAAGCCGTTTACCACCTGGCAGCAAGATTTAACCCTTCTCCCACCTGGCAGCAGGATTTAACCCTTTACTACCTGGCAGAAAGATTTAAGCCGTTTACCACCTGGCAGCAAGATTTAACCTGTTTACCACCTGGCAGCAAGATTTAACCCTTTTACCACCTGTCAGCAATATTTAACCCTTTTACTACCTGGCAGCAAGATTTAACCCTTTTACCACCTGGCAGCAAGATTTACCCCTTTTTTCTACCTGGCAGCAAGATTTAAGCCATTTACCACATGGCAGCAATATTTAATCCGTTTACCACCTGGCAGCAAGATTTAACCCTTTTACCACCTGGCAGCAAAATTTAACCTGTTAACTACCTGGCAGCAAGATTTAAGCTGTTTACCACCTGGCAGCAAGATTTAACCCGTTTACCACCTGGCAGCAAGATTTAACCCGTTTACTACCTGGCAGCAAGATTTAAGCCGTTTACCACCTGGCAGCAAGATTTAACCCTTTACTACCTGGCAGAAAGATTTAAGCCGTTTACCACCTGGCAGCAAGATTTAACCCTTTTACCACCTAGCAGCAAGATTTAACCCCTTTTTTCCACCTGGCAGTAAGATTTAACCCTTTTTTTTCACCTGGCAGCAAGATTTAACCTGTTTACCACCTTGCAGCAAGATTTAAGCCGTTTACCACCTGGCAGCAAGATTTAACCCTTCTCCCACCTGGCAGCAGGATTTAACCCTTTACTACCTGGCAGAAAGATTTAAGCCGTTTACCACCTGGCAGCAAGATTTAACCCTTTTACCACCTAGCAGCAAGATTTAACCCCTTTTTTCCACCTGGCAGCAAGATTTAACCCTTTTTTTTCACCTGGCAGCAAGATTTAACCTGTTTACCACCTTGCAGCAAGATTTAAGCCGTTTACCACCTGGCAGCAAGATTTAACCCTTCTCCCACCTGGCAGCAGGATTTAACCCTTTACTACCTGGCAGCAAGATTTAAGCCGTTTACCACCTGGCAGCAAGATTTAACCTGTTTACCACCTGGCAGCAAGATTTAACCCTTTTACCACCAGGCAGCAAGAATTAATCCTTTTTTTTCCAGCTGGCAGCAAGATGTAACCGCCTTTTTACACCTGACAGCAATATTTAACCCGTTTACCACCTGGCAGCAAGATTTAACCCACTTTCCGCCTGGCAGTAAGATTTAATCCTTTTTTTTCCACCTGGCAGCAAGATTTAACCCTTTTTTCTACATGGCAGCAAAATTTAAGCCGTTTACCAACTGGCAGCAAGATTTAGCCCATTTTTCTAGCTGGCAGCTAAATTTAACCCGTTTACCAACTGGCAGCAAGATTTAACCCTTTTACCACCTGGCAGCAAGATTTAACCCTTTTACTACCTGGCAGCAAGATGTAACCCTTTTTTCTACCTGGCAGCAAGATTTAAGCCATTTACCACATGGCAGCAAGATTTAATCCGTTTACCACCTGGCAGCAAGATTTAACCCTTTTACCACCTGGCAGCAAAATTTAACCTGTTAACTACCTGGCAGCAAGATTTAAGCTGTTTACCACCTGGCAGCAAGATTTAACCCGTTTACCACCTGGCAGCAAGATTTAACCCTTTTACCACCTGGCAGCAAGATTTAACCCGTTTACTACCTGGCAGCAAGATTTAACCAGTTTACCACCTGGCAGCAAGATTTATCCCTTTTACCACCTGGCAGCAAGATTTAACCCCTTTTTTCCACCTGGCAGCTAGATTTAACCCTTTTTATTACGTGGCAGCAAGATTTAGCCCTTTTACCACCTGGCAGCAAGATTTAACCCCTTTTTTCCACCTGGCAGCAAGATTTAACCCTTTTACCACCTGGCAGCAAGATTTAACCGCTTTTTTCCACCTGGCAGCAAGATTTAACCCTTTTTTAAACGTGGCAGCAAGATTTAACCGTTTTAACACCTGACAGCAAGATTTAACCCCTTTTTACCACCTGGCAGCAAGATTTAACCCTTTTACAAACTAGCAGCAAGATTTAACCCCTTTTTTCCATCTGACAGCAAGATTTAACCATTTTTTTCACCTGGCAGCAAGATTTAACCCTTTTACCACATGGCAGCAAGACTTATCCCCTTTTTTCCACATGGCAGCAAGATTTAACCCGATTACCACCTTGCAGCAAGATTTAACCCTTTTCCCACCTGGCAGCAGGATTTAACCCTTTACTACCTGGCAGCAAGATTTAAGCCGTTTACCACCTGGCAGCAAGATTTAACCTGTTTACCACCTGGCAGCAAGATTTAACCCTTTTACCATCTGTCAGCAATATTTAACCCTTTTACTACCTGGCAGCAAGATTTAACCCTTTTACCACCTGGCAGCAAGATTTACCCCTTTTTTTTACCTGGCAGCAAGATTTAAGCCATTTACCACATGGCAGCAATATTTAATCCGTTTACCACCTGGCAGCAAGATTTAACCCTTTTACCACCTGGCAGCAAAATTTAACCTGTTAACTACCTGGCAGAAAGATTTAAGCCGTTTACCATCTGGCAGCAAGATTTAACCCTTTTTTTCACGTGGCAGTAACATTTAACCCTTTTTCCAACTGGCAGCAAGATTTAACTCCTTTTTACCACCTGGCAGCAAGATTTAACCCTTTTACCACCTAGCAGCAAGATTTAACCCCTTTTTTCCACCTGGCAGTAAGATTTAACCCTTTTTTTTCACCTGGCAGCAAGATTTAACCTGTTTACCACCTTGCAGCAAGATTTAAGCCGTTTACCACCTGGCAGCAAGATTTAACCCTTCTCCCACCTGGCAGCAGGATTTAACCCTTTACTACCTGGCAGAAAGATTTAAGCCGTTTACCACCTGGCAGCAAGATTTAACCTGTTTACCACCTGGCAGCAAGATTTAACCCTTTTACCACCTGTCAGCAATATTTAACCCTTTTACTACCTGGCAGCAAGATTTAACCCTTTTACCACCTGGCAGCAAGATTTACCCCTTTTTTCTACCTGGCAGCAAGATTTAAGCCATTTACCACATGGCAGCAATATTTAATCCGTTTACCACCTGGCAGCAAGATTTAACCCTTTTACCACCTGGCAGCAAAATTTAACCTGTTAACTACCTGGCAGAAAGATTTAAGCCGTTTACCATCTGGCAGCAAGATTTAACCCTTTTTTTCACGTGGCAGTAAGATTTAACCCTTTTTCCAACTGGCAGCAAGATTTAACTCCTTTTTACCACCTGGCAGCAAGATTTAACCCTTTTACCACCTAGCAGCAAGATTTAACCCCTTTTTTCCACCTGGCAGCAAGATTTAACCCTTTTTTTTCACCTGGCAGCAAGATTTAACCTGTTTACCACCTTGCAGCAAGATTTAAGCCGTTTACCACCTGGCAGCAAGATTTAACCCTTCTCCCACCTGGCAGCAGGATTTAACCCTTTACTACCTGGCAGCAAGATTTAAGCCGTTTACCACCTGGCAGCAAGATTTAACCTGTTTACCACCTGGCAGCAAGATTTAACCCTTTTACCACCAGGCAGCAAGAATTAATCCTTTTTTTTCCAGCTGGCAGCAAGATGTAACCGCCTTTTTACACCTGACAGCAATATTTAACCCGTTTACCACCTGGCAGCAAGATTTAACCCACTTTCCGCCTGGCAGTAAGATTTAATCCTTTTTTTTCCACCTGGCAGCAAGATTTAACCCTTTTTTCTACATGGCAGCAAAATTTAAGCCGTTTACCAACTGGCAGCAAGATTTAGCCCATTTTTCTAGCTGGCAGCTAAATTTAACCCGTTTACCAACTGGCAGCAAGATTTAACCCTTTTACCACCTGGCAGCAAGATTTAACCCTTTTACTACCTGGCAGCAAGATGTAACCCTTTTTTCTACCTGGCAGCAAGATTTAAGCCATTTACCACATGGCAGCAAGATTTAATCCGTTTACCACCTGGCAGCAAGATTTAACCCTTTTACCACCTGGCAGCAAAATTTAACCTGTTAACTACCTGGCAGCAAGATTTAAGCTGTTTACCACCTGGCAGCAAGATTTAACCCCTTTTTTCCACCTGGCAGCAAGATTTAACCCTTTTACCACCTGGCAGCAAGATTTAACCGCTTTTTTCCACCTGGCAGCAAGATTTAACCCTTTTTTAAACGTGGCAGCAAGATTTAACCGTTTTAACACCTGACAGCAAGATTTAACCCCTTTTTACCACCTGGCAGCAAGATTTAACCCTTTTACAAACTAGCAGCAAGATTTAACCCCTTTTTTCCATCTGACAGCAAGATTTAACCATTTTTTTCACCTGGCAGCAAGATTTAACCCTTTTACCACATGGCAGCAAGACTTATCCCCTTTTTTCCACATGGCAGCAAGATTTAACCCGATTACCACCTTGCAGCAAGATTTAACCCTTTTCCCACCTGGCAGCAGGATTTAACCCTTTACTACCTGGCAGCAAGATTTAAGCCGTTTACCACCTGGCAGCAAGATTTAACCTGTTTACCACCTGGCAGCAAGATTTAACCCTTTTACCATCTGTCAGCAATATTTAACCCTTTTACTACCTGGCAGCAAGATTTAACCCTTTTACCACCTGGCAGCAAGATTTACCCCTTTTTTTTACCTGGCAGCAAGATTTAAGCCATTTACCACATGGCAGCAATATTTAATCCGTTTACCACCTGGCAGCAAGATTTAACCCTTTTACCACCTGGCAGCAAAATTTAACCTGTTAACTACCTGGCAGAAAGATTTAAGCCGTTTACCATCTGGCAGCAAGATTTAACCCTTTTTTTCACGTGGCAGTAACATTTAACCCTTTTTCCAACTGGCAGCAAGATTTAACTCCTTTTTACCACCTGGCAGCAAGATTTAACCCTTTTACCACCTAGCAGCAAGATTTAACCCCTTTTTTCCACCTGGCAGTAAGATTTAACCCTTTTTTTTCACCTGGCAGCAAGATTTAACCTGTTTACCACCTTGCAGCAAGATTTAAGCCGTTTACCACCTGGCAGCAAGATTTAACCCTTCTCCCACCTGGCAGCAGGATTTAACCCTTTACTACCTGGCAGAAAGATTTAAGCCGTTTACCACCTGGCAGCAAGATTTAACCTGTTTACCACCTGGCAGCAAGATTTAACCCTTTTACCACCTGTCAGCAATATTTAACCCTTTTACTACCTGGCAGCAAGATTTAACCCTTTTACCACCTGGCAGCAAGATTTACCCCTTTTTTCTACCTGGCAGCAAGATTTAAGCCATTTACCACATGGCAGCAATATTTAATCCGTTTACCACCTGGCAGCAAGATTTAACCCTTTTACCACCTGGCAGCAAAATTTAACCTGTTAACTACCTGGCAGCAAGATTTAACCCGTTTACTACCTGGCAGCAAGATTTAACCCTTTTACCACCTGGCAGCAAGATTTACCCCTTTTTTCTACCTGGCAGCAAGATTTAAGCCATTTACCACATGGCAGCAATATTTAATCCGTTTACCACCTGACAGCAAGATTTAACCCCTTTTTACCACCTGGCAGCAAGATTTAACCCTTTTACAAACTAGCAGCAAGATTTAACCCCTTTTTTCCATCTGACAGCAAGATTTAACCATTTTTTTCACCTGGCAGCAAGATTTAACCCTTTTACCACATGGCAGCAAGACTTATCCCCTTTTTTCCACATGGCAGCAAGATTTAACCCGATTACCACCTTGCAGCAAGATTTAACCCTTTTCCCACCTGGCAGCAGGATTTAACCCTTTACTACCTGGCAGCAAGATTTAAGCCGTTTACCACCTGGCAGCAAGATTTAACCTGTTTACCACCTGGCAGCAAGATTTAACCCTTTTACCATCTGTCAGCAATATTTAACCCTTTTACTACCTGGCAGCAAGATTTAACCCTTTTACCACCTGGCAGCAAGATTTACCCCTTTTTTTTACCTGGCAGCAAGATTTAAGCCATTTACCACATGGCAGCAATATTTAATCCGTTTACCACCTGGCAGCAAGATTTAACCCTTTTACCACCTGGCAGCAAAATTTAACCTGTTAACTACCTGGCAGAAAGATTTAAGCCGTTTACCATCTGGCAGCAAGATTTAACCCTTTTTTTCACGTGGCAGTAACATTTAACCCTTTTTCCAACTGGCAGCAAGATTTAACTCCTTTTTACCACCTGGCAGCAAGATTTAACCCTTTTACCACCTAGCAGCAAGATTTAACCCCTTTTTTCCACCTGGCAGTAAGATTTAACCCTTTTTTTTCACCTGGCAGCAAGATTTAACCTGTTTACCACCTTGCAGCAAGATTTAAGCCGTTTACCACCTGGCAGCAAGATTTAACCCTTCTCCCACCTGGCAGCAGGATTTAACCCTTTACTACCTGGCAGAAAGATTTAAGCCGTTTACCACCTGGCAGCAAGATTTAACCTGTTTACCACCTGGCAGCAAGATTTAACCCTTTTACCACCTGTCAGCAATATTTAACCCTTTTACTACCTGGCAGCAAGATTTAACCCTTTTACCACCTGGCAGCAAGATTTACCCCTTTTTTCTACCTGGCAGCAAGATTTAAGCCATTTACCACATGGCAGCAATATTTAATCCGTTTACCACCTGGCAGCAAGATTTAACCCTTTTACCACCTGGCAGCAAAATTTAACCTGTTAACTACCTGGCAGAAAGATTTAAGCCGTTTACCATCTGGCAGCAAGATTTAACCCTTTTTTTCACGTGGCAGTAAGATTTAACCCTTTTTCCAACTGGCAGCAAGATTTAACTCCTTTTTACCACCTGGCAGCAAGATTTAACCCTTTTACCACCTAGCAGCAAGATTTAACCCCTTTTTTCCACCTGGCAGCAAGATTTAACCCTTTTTTTTCACCTGGCAGCAAGATTTAACCTGTTTACCACCTTGCAGCAAGATTTAAGCCGTTTACCACCTGGCAGCAAGATTTAACCCTTCTCCCACCTGGCAGCAGGATTTAACCCTTTACTACCTGGCAGCAAGATTTAAGCCGTTTACCACCTGGCAGCAAGATTTAACCTGTTTACCACCTGGCAGCAAGATTTAACCCTTTTACCACCAGGCAGCAAGAATTAATCCTTTTTTTTCCAGCTGGCAGCAAGATGTAACCGCCTTTTTACACCTGACAGCAATATTTAACCCGTTTACCACCTGGCAGCAAGATTTAACCCACTTTCCGCCTGGCAGTAAGATTTAATCCTTTTTTTTCCACCTGGCAGCAAGATTTAACCCTTTTTTCTACATGGCAGCAAAATTTAAGCCGTTTACCAACTGGCAGCAAGATTTAGCCCATTTTTCTAGCTGGCAGCTAAATTTAACCCGTTTACCAACTGGCAGCAAGATTTAACCCTTTTACCACCTGGCAGCAAGATTTAACCCTTTTACTACCTGGCAGCAAGATGTAACCCTTTTTTCTACCTGGCAGCAAGATTTAAGCCATTTACCACATGGCAGCAAGATTTAATCCGTTTACCACCTGGCAGCAAGATTTAACCCTTTTACCACCTGGCAGCAAAATTTAACCTGTTAACTACCTGGCAGCAAGATTTAAGCTGTTTACCACCTGGCAGCAAGATTTAACCCGTTTACCACCTGGCAGCAAGATTTAACCCTTTTACCACCTGGCAGCAAGATTTAACCCGTTTACTACCTGGCAGCAAGATTTAACCAGTTTACCACCTGGCAGCAAGATTTATCCCTTTTACCACCTGGCAGCAAGATTTAACCCCTTTTTTCCACCTGGCAGCTAGATTTAACCCTTTTTATTACGTGGCAGCAAGATTTAGCCCTTTTACCACCTGGCAGCAAGATTTAACCCCTTTTTTCCACCTGGCAGCAAGATTTAACCCTTTTACCACCTGGCAGCAAGATTTAACCGCTTTTTTCCACCTGGCAGCAAGATTTAACCCTTTTTTAAACGTGGCAGCAAGATTTAACCGTTTTAACACCTGACAGCAAGATTTAACCCCTTTTTACCACCTGGCAGCAAGATTTAACCCTTTTACAAACTAGCAGCAAGATTTAACCCCTTTTTTCCATCTGACAGCAAGATTTAACCATTTTTTTCACCTGGCAGCAAGATTTAACCCTTTTACCACATGGCAGCAAGACTTATCCCCTTTTTTCCACATGGCAGCAAGATTTAACCCGATTACCACCTTGCAGCAAGATTTAACCCTTTTCCCACCTGGCAGCAGGATTTAACCCTTTACTACCTGGCAGCAAGATTTAAGCCGTTTACCACCTGGCAGCAAGATTTAACCTGTTTACCACCTGGCAGCAAGATTTAACCCTTTTACCATCTGTCAGCAATATTTAACCCTTTTACTACCTGGCAGCAAGATTTAACCCTTTTACCACCTGGCAGCAAGATTTACCCCTTTTTTTTACCTGGCAGCAAGATTTAAGCCATTTACCACATGGCAGCAATATTTAATCCGTTTACCACCTGGCAGCAAGATTTAACCCTTTTACCACCTGGCAGCAAAATTTAACCTGTTAACTACCTGGCAGAAAGATTTAAGCCGTTTACCATCTGGCAGCAAGATTTAACCCTTTTTTTCACGTGGCAGTAACATTTAACCCTTTTTCCAACTGGCAGCAAGATTTAACTCCTTTTTACCACCTGGCAGCAAGATTTAACCCTTTTACCACCTAGCAGCAAGATTTAACCCCTTTTTTCCACCTGGCAGTAAGATTTAACCCTTTTTTTTCACCTGGCAGCAAGATTTAACCTGTTTACCACCTTGCAGCAAGATTTAAGCCGTTTACCACCTGGCAGCAAGATTTAACCCTTCTCCCACCTGGCAGCAGGATTTAACCCTTTACTACCTGGCAGAAAGATTTAAGCCGTTTACCACCTGGCAGCAAGATTTAACCTGTTTACCACCTGGCAGCAAGATTTAACCCTTTTACCACCTGTCAGCAATATTTAACCCTTTTACTACCTGGCAGCAAGATTTAACCCTTTTACCACCTGGCAGCAAGATTTACCCCTTTTTTCTACCTGGCAGCAAGATTTAAGCCATTTACCACATGGCAGCAATATTTAATCCGTTTACCACCTGGCAGCAAGATTTAACCCTTTTACCACCTGGCAGCAAAATTTAACCTGTTAACTACCTGGCAGAAAGATTTAAGCCGTTTACCATCTGGCAGCAAGATTTAACCCTTTTTTTCACGTGGCAGTAAGATTTAACCCTTTTTCCAACTGGCAGCAAGATTTAACTCCTTTTTACCACCTGGCAGCAAGATTTAACCCTTTTACCACCTAGCAGCAAGATTTAACCCCTTTTTTCCACCTGGCAGCAAGATTTAACCCTTTTTTTTCACCTGGCAGCAAGATTTAACCTGTTTACCACCTTGCAGCAAGATTTAAGCCGTTTACCACCTGGCAGCAAGATTTAACCCTTCTCCCACCTGGCAGCAGGATTTAACCCTTTACTACCTGGCAGCAAGATTTAAGCCGTTTACCACCTGGCAGCAAGATTTAACCTGTTTACCACCTGGCAGCAAGATTTAACCCTTTTACCACCAGGCAGCAAGAATTAATCCTTTTTTTTCCAGCTGGCAGCAAGATGTAACCGCCTTTTTACACCTGACAGCAATATTTAACCCGTTTACCACCTGGCAGCAAGATTTAACCCACTTTCCGCCTGGCAGTAAGATTTAATCCTTTTTTTTCCACCTGGCAGCAAGATTTAACCCTTTTTTCTACATGGCAGCAAAATTTAAGCCGTTTACCAACTGGCAGCAAGATTTAGCCCATTTTTCTAGCTGGCAGCTAAATTTAACCCGTTTACCAACTGGCAGCAAGATTTAACCCTTTTACCACCTGGCAGCAAGATTTAACCCTTTTACTACCTGGCAGCAAGATGTAACCCTTTTTTCTACCTGGCAGCAAGATTTAAGCCATTTACCACATGGCAGCAAGATTTAATCCGTTTACCACCTGGCAGCAAGATTTAACCCTTTTACCACCTGTCAGCAAAATTTAACCTGTTAAGTACCTGGCAGCAAGATTTAAGCTGTTTACCACCTGGCAGCAAGATTTAACCCGTTTACCACCTGGCAGCAAGATTTAACCCTTTTACCACCTGGCAGCAAGATTTAACCCGTTTACTACCTGGCAGCAAGATTTAACCAGTTTACCACCTGGCAGCAAGATTTATCCCTTTTACCACCTGGCAGCAAGATTTAACCCCTTTTTTCCACCTGGCAGCTAGATTTAACCCTTTTTATTACGTGGCAGCAAGATTTAGCCCTTTTACCACCTGGCAGCAAGATTTAACCCCTTTTTTCCACCTGGCAGCAAGATTTAACCCTTTTACCACCTGGCAGCAAGATTTAACCGCTTTTTTCCACCTGGCAGCAAGATTTAACCCTTTTTTAAACGTGGCAGCAAGATTTAACCGTTTTAACACCTGACAGCAAGATTTAACCCCTTTTTACCACCTGGCAGCAAGATTTAACCCTTTTACAAACTAGCAGCAAGATTTAACCCCTTTTTTCCATCTGACAGCAAGATTTAACCATTTTTTTCACCTGGCAGCAAGATTTAACCCTTTTACCACATGGCAGCAAGACTTATCCCCTTTTTTCCACATGGCAGCAAGATTTAACCCGATTACCACCTTGCAGCAAGATTTAACCCTTTTCCCACCTGGCAGCAGGATTTAACCCTTTACTACCTGGCAGCAAGATTTAAGCCGTTTACCACCTGGCAGCAAGATTTAACCTGTTTACCACCTGGCAGCAAGATTTAACCCTTTTACCATCTGTCAGCAATATTTAACCCTTTTACTACCTGGCAGCAAGATTTAACCCTTTTACCACCTGGCAGCAAGATTTACCCCTTTTTTTTACCTGGCAGCAAGATTTAAGCCATTTACCACATGGCAGCAATATTTAATCCGTTTACCACCTGGCAGCAAGATTTAACCCTTTTACCACCTGGCAGCAAAATTTAACCTGTTAACTACCTGGCAGAAAGATTTAAGCCGTTTACCATCTGGCAGCAAGATTTAACCCTTTTTTTCACGTGGCAGTAACATTTAACCCTTTTTCCAACTGGCAGCAAGATTTAACTCCTTTTTACCACCTGGCAGCAAGATTTAACCCTTTTACCACCTAGCAGCAAGATTTAACCCCTTTTTTCCACCTGGCAGTAAGATTTAACCCTTTTTTTTCACCTGGCAGCAAGATTTAACCTGTTTACCACCTTGCAGCAAGATTTAAGCCGTTTACCACCTGGCAGCAAGATTTAACCCTTCTCCCACCTGGCAGCAGGATTTAACCCTTTACTACCTGGCAGAAAGATTTAAGCCGTTTACCACCTGGCAGCAAGATTTAACCTGTTTACCACCTGGCAGCAAGATTTAACCCTTTTACCACCTGTCAGCAATATTTAACCCTTTTACTACCTGGCAGCAAGATTTAACCCTTTTACCACCTGGCAGCAAGATTTACCCCTTTTTTCTACCTGGCAGCAAGATTTAAGCCATTTACCACATGGCAGCAATATTTAATCCGTTTACCACCTGGCAGCAAGATTTAACCCTTTTACCACCTGGCAGCAAAATTTAACCTGTTAACTACCTGGCAGCAAGATTTAAGCTGTTTACCACCTGGCAGCAAGATTTAACCCGTTTACCACCTGGCAGCAAGATTTAACCCGTTTACTACCTGGCAGCAAGATTTAACCAGTTTACCACCTGGCAGCAAGATTTATCCCTTTTACCACCTGGCAGCAAGATTTAACCCCTTTTTTCCACCTGGCAGCTAGATTTAACCCTTTTTATTACGTGGCAGCAAGATTTAGCCCTTTTACCACCTGGCAGCAAGATTTAACCCCTTTTTTCCACCTGGCAGCAAGATTTAACCCTTTTACCACCTGGCAGCAAGATTTAACCGCTTTTTTCCACCTGGCAGCAAGATTTAACCCTTTTTTAAACGTGGCAGCAAGATTTAACCGTTTTAACACCTGACAGCAAGATTTAACCCCTTTTTACCACCTGGCAGCAAGATTTAACCCTTTTACAAACTAGCAGCAAGATTTAACCCCTTTTTTCCATCTGACAGCAAGATTTAACCATTTTTTTCACCTGGCAGCAAGATTTAACCCTTTTACCACATGGCAGCAAGACTTATCCCCTTTTTTCCACATGGCAGCAAGATTTAACCCGATTACCACCTTGCAGCAAGATTTAACCCTTTTCCCACCTGGCAGCAGGATTTAACCCTTTACTACCTGGCAGCAAGATTTAAGCCGTTTACCACCTGGCAGCAAGATTTAACCTGTTTACCACCTGGCAGCAAGATTTAACCCTTTTACCATCTGTCAGCAATATTTAACCCTTTTACTACCTGGCAGCAAGATTTAACCCTTTTACCACCTGGCAGCAAGATTTACCCCTTTTTTTTACCTGGCAGCAAGATTTAAGCCATTTACCACATGGCAGCAATATTTAATCCGTTTACCACCTGGCAGCAAGATTTAACCCTTTTACCACCTGGCAGCAAAATTTAACCTGTTAACTACCTGGCAGAAAGATTTAAGCCGTTTACCATCTGGCAGCAAGATTTAACCCTTTTTTTCACGTGGCAGTAACATTTAACCCTTTTTCCAACTGGCAGCAAGATTTAACTCCTTTTTACCACCTGGCAGCAAGATTTAACCCTTTTACCACCTAGCAGCAAGATTTAACCCCTTTTTTCCACCTGGCAGTAAGATTTAACCCTTTTTTTTCACCTGGCAGCAAGATTTAACCTGTTTACCACCTTGCAGCAAGATTTAAGCCGTTTACCACCTGGCAGCAAGATTTAACCCTTCTCCCACCTGGCAGCAGGATTTAACCCTTTACTACCTGGCAGAAAGATTTAAGCCGTTTACCACCTGGCAGCAAGATTTAACCTGTTTACCACCTGGCAGCAAGATTTAACCCTTTTACCACCTGTCAGCAATATTTAACCCTTTTACTACCTGGCAGCAAGATTTAACCCTTTTACCACCTGGCAGCAAGATTTACCCCTTTTTTCTACCTGGCAGCAAGATTTAAGCCATTTACCACATGGCAGCAATATTTAATCCGTTTACCACCTGGCAGCAAGATTTAACCCTTTTACCACCTGGCAGCAAAATTTAACCTGTTAACTACCTGGCAGAAAGATTTAAGCCGTTTACCATCTGGCAGCAAGATTTAACCCTTTTTTTCACGTGGCAGTAAGATTTAACCCTTTTTCCAACTGGCAGCAAGATTTAACTCCTTTTTACCACCTGGCAGCAAGATTTAACCCTTTTACCACCTAGCAGCAAGATTTAACCCCTTTTTTCCACCTGGCAGCAAGATTTAACCCTTTTTTTTCACCTGGCAGCAAGATTTAACCTGTTTACCACCTTGCAGCAAGATTTAAGCCGTTTACCACCTGGCAGCAAGATTTAACCCTTCTCCCACCTGGCAGCAGGATTTAACCCTTTACTACCTGGCAGCAAGATTTAAGCCGTTTACCACCTGGCAGCAAGATTTAACCTGTTTACCACCTGGCAGCAAGATTTAACCCTTTTACCACCAGGCAGCAAGAATTAATCCTTTTTTTTCCAGCTGGCAGCAAGATGTAACCGCCTTTTTACACCTGACAGCAATATTTAACCCGTTTACCACCTGGCAGCAAGATTTAACCCACTTTCCGCCTGGCAGTAAGATTTAATCCTTTTTTTTCCACCTGGCAGCAAGATTTAACCCTTTTTTCTACATGGCAGCAAAATTTAAGCCGTTTACCAACTGGCAGCAAGATTTAGCCCATTTTTCTAGCTGGCAGCTAAATTTAACCCGTTTACCAACTGGCAGCAAGATTTAACCCTTTTACCACCTGGCAGCAAGATTTAACCCTTTTACTACCTGGCAGCAAGATGTAACCCTTTTTTCTACCTGGCAGCAAGATTTAAGCCATTTACCACATGGCAGCAAGATTTAATCCGTTTACCACCTGGCAGCAAGATTTAACCCTTTTACCACCTGGCAGCAAAATTTAACCTGTTAACTACCTGGCAGCAAGATTTAAGCTGTTTACCACCTGGCAGCAAGATTTAACCCGTTTACCACCTGGCAGCAAGATTTAACCCTTTTACCACCTGGCAGCAAGATTTAACCCGTTTACTACCTGGCAGCAAGATTTAACCAGTTTACCACCTGGCAGCAAGATTTATCCCTTTTACCACCTGGCAGCAAGATTTAACCCCTTTTTTCCACCTGGCAGCTAGATTTAACCCTTTTTATTACGTGGCAGCAAGATTTAGCCCTTTTACCACCTGGCAGCAAGATTTAACCCCTTTTTTCCACCTGGCAGCAAGATTTAACCCTTTTACCACCTGGCAGCAAGATTTAACCGCTTTTTTCCACCTGGCAGCAAGATTTAACCCTTTTTTAAACGTGGCAGCAAGATTTAACCGTTTTAACACCTGACAGCAAGATTTAACCCCTTTTTACCACCTGGCAGCAAGATTTAACCCTTTTACAAACTAGCAGCAAGATTTAACCCCTTTTTTCCATCTGACAGCAAGATTTAACCATTTTTTTCACCTGGCAGCAAGATTTAACCCTTTTACCACATGGCAGCAAGACTTATCCCCTTTTTTCCACATGGCAGCAAGATTTAACCCGATTACCACCTTGCAGCAAGATTTAACCCTTTTCCCACCTGGCAGCAGGATTTAACCCTTTACTACCTGGCAGCAAGATTTAAGCCGTTTACCACCTGGCAGCAAGATTTAACCTGTTTACCACCTGGCAGCAAGATTTAACCCTTTTACCATCTGTCAGCAATATTTAACCCTTTTACTACCTGGCAGCAAGATTTAACCCTTTTACCACCTGGCAGCAAGATTTACCCCTTTTTTTTACCTGGCAGCAAGATTTAAGCCATTTACCACATGGCAGCAATATTTAATCCGTTTACCACCTGGCAGCAAGATTTAACCCTTTTACCACCTGGCAGCAAAATTTAACCTGTTAACTACCTGGCAGAAAGATTTAAGCCGTTTACCATCTGGCAGCAAGATTTAACCCTTTTTTTCACGTGGCAGTAACATTTAACCCTTTTTCCAACTGGCAGCAAGATTTAACTCCTTTTTACCACCTGGCAGCAAGATTTAACCCTTTTACCACCTAGCAGCAAGATTTAACCCCTTTTTTCCACCTGGCAGTAAGATTTAACCCTTTTTTTTCACCTGGCAGCAAGATTTAACCTGTTTACCACCTTGCAGCAAGATTTAAGCCGTTTACCACCTGGCAGCAAGATTTAACCCTTCTCCCACCTGGCAGCAGGATTTAACCCTTTACTACCTGGCAGAAAGATTTAAGCCGTTTACCACCTGGCAGCAAGATTTAACCTGTTTACCACCTGGCAGCAAGATTTAACCCTTTTACCACCTGTCAGCAATATTTAACCCTTTTACTACCTGGCAGCAAGATTTAACCCTTTTACCACCTGGCAGCAAGATTTACCCCTTTTTTCTACCTGGCAGCAAGATTTAAGCCATTTACCACATGGCAGCAATATTTAATCCGTTTACCACCTGGCAGCAAGATTTAACCCTTTTACCACCTGGCAGCAAAATTTAACCTGTTAACTACCTGGCAGAAAGATTTAAGCCGTTTACCATCTGGCAGCAAGATTTAACCCTTTTTTTCACGTGGCAGTAAGATTTAACCCTTTTTCCAACTGGCAGCAAGATTTAACTCCTTTTTACCACCTGGCAGCAAGATTTAACCCTTTTACCACCTAGCAGCAAGATTTAACCCCTTTTTTCCACCTGGCAGCAAGATTTAACCCTTTTTTTTCACCTGGCAGCAAGATTTAACCTGTTTACCACCTTGCAGCAAGATTTAAGCCGTTTACCACCTGGCAGCAAGATTTAACCCTTCTCCCACCTGGCAGCAGGATTTAACCCTTTACTACCTGGCAGCAAGATTTAAGCCGTTTACCACCTGGCAGCAAGATTTAACCTGTTTACCACCTGGCAGCAAGATTTAACCCTTTTACCACCAGGCAGCAAGAATTAATCCTTTTTTTTCCAGCTGGCAGCAAGATGTAACCGCCTTTTTACACCTGACAGCAATATTTAACCCGTTTACCACCTGGCAGCAAGATTTAACCCACTTTCCGCCTGGCAGTAAGATTTAATCCTTTTTTTTCCACCTGGCAGCAAGATTTAACCCTTTTTTCTACATGGCAGCAAAATTTAAGCCGTTTACCAACTGGCAGCAAGATTTAGCCCATTTTTCTAGCTGGCAGCTAAATTTAACCCGTTTACCAACTGGCAGCAAGATTTAACCCTTTTACCACCTGGCAGCAAGATTTAACCCTTTTACTACCTGGCAGCAAGATGTAACCCTTTTTTCTACCTGGCAGCAAGATTTAAGCCATTTACCACATGGCAGCAAGATTTAATCCGTTTACCACCTGGCAGCAAGATTTAACCCTTTTACCACCTGGCAGCAAAATTTAACCTGTTAACTACCTGGCAGCAAGATTTAAGCTGTTTACCACCTGGCAGCAAGATTTAACCCGTTTACCACCTGGCAGCAAGATTTAACCCTTTTACCACCTGGCAGCAAGATTTAACCCGTTTACTACCTGGCAGCAAGATTTAACCAGTTTACCACCTGGCAGCAAGATTTATCCCTTTTACCACCTGGCAGCAAGATTTAACCCCTTTTTTCCACCTGGCAGCTAGATTTAACCCTTTTTATTACGTGGCAGCAAGATTTAGCCCTTTTACCACCTGGCAGCAAGATTTAACCCCTTTTTTCCACCTGGCAGCAAGATTTAACCCTTTTACCACCTGGCAGCAAGATTTAACCGCTTTTTTCCACCTGGCAGCAAGATTTAACCCTTTTTTAAACGTGGCAGCAAGATTTAACCGTTTTAACACCTGACAGCAAGATTTAACCCCTTTTTACCACCTGGCAGCAAGATTTAACCCTTTTACAAACTAGCAGCAAGATTTAACCCCTTTTTTCCATCTGACAGCAAGATTTAACCATTTTTTTCACCTGGCAGCAAGATTTAACCCTTTTACCACATGGCAGCAAGACTTATCCCCTTTTTTCCACATGGCAGCAAGATTTAACCCGATTACCACCTTGCAGCAAGATTTAACCCTTTTCCCACCTGGCAGCAGGATTTAACCCTTTACTACCTGGCAGCAAGATTTAAGCCGTTTACCACCTGGCAGCAAGATTTAACCTGTTTACCACCTGGCAGCAAGATTTAACCCTTTTACCATCTGTCAGCAATATTTAACCCTTTTACTACCTGGCAGCAAGATTTAACCCTTTTACCACCTGGCAGCAAGATTTACCCCTTTTTTTTACCTGGCAGCAAGATTTAAGCCATTTACCACATGGCAGCAATATTTAATCCGTTTACCACCTGGCAGCAAGATTTAACCCTTTTACCACCTGGCAGCAAAATTTAACCTGTTAACTACCTGGCAGAAAGATTTAAGCCGTTTACCATCTGGCAGCAAGATTTAACCCTTTTTTTCACGTGGCAGTAACATTTAACCCTTTTTCCAACTGGCAGCAAGATTTAACTCCTTTTTACCACCTGGCAGCAAGATTTAACCCTTTTACCACCTAGCAGCAAGATTTAACCCCTTTTTTCCACCTGGCAGTAAGATTTAACCCTTTTTTTTCACCTGGCAGCAAGATTTAACCTGTTTACCACCTTGCAGCAAGATTTAAGCCGTTTACCACCTGGCAGCAAGATTTAACCCTTCTCCCACCTGGCAGCAGGATTTAACCCTTTACTACCTGGCAGCAAGATTTAAGCCGTTTACCACCTGGCAGCAAGATTTAACCTGTTTACCACCTGGCAGCAAGATTTAACCCTTTTACCACCAGGCAGCAAGAATTAATCCTTTTTTTTCCAGCTGGCAGCAAGATGTAACCGCCTTTTTACACCTGACAGCAATATTTAACCCGTTTACCACCTGGCAGCAAGATTTAACCCACTTTCCGCCTGGCAGTAAGATTTAATCCTTTTTTTTCCACCTGGCAGCAAGATTTAACCCTTTTTTCTACATGGCAGCAAAATTTAAGCCGTTTACCAACTGGCAGCAAGATTTAGCCCATTTTTCTAGCTGGCAGCTAAATTTAACCCGTTTACCAACTGGCAGCAAGATTTAACCCTTTTACCACCTGGCAGCAAGATTTAACCCTTTTACTACCTGGCAGCAAGATGTAACCCTTTTTTCTACCTGGCAGCAAGATTTAAGCCATTTACCACATGGCAGCAAGATTTAATCCGTTTACCACCTGGCAGCAAGATTTAACCCTTTTACCACCTGGCAGCAAAATTTAACCTGTTAACTACCTGGCAGCAAGATTTAAGCTGTTTACCACCTGGCAGCAAGATTTAACCCGTTTACCACCTGGCAGCAAGATTTAACCCTTTTACCACCTGGCAGCAAGATTTAACCCGTTTACTACCTGGCAGCAAGATTTAACCAGTTTACCACCTGGCAGCAAGATTTATCCCTTTTACCACCTGGCAGCAAGATTTAACCCCTTTTTTCCACCTGGCAGCTAGATTTAACCCTTTTTATTACGTGGCAGCAAGATTTAGCCCTTTTACCACCTGGCAGCAAGATTTAACCCCTTTTTTCCACCTGGCAGCAAGATTTAACCCTTTTACCACCTGGCAGCAAGATTTAACCGCTTTTTTCCACCTGGCAGCAAGATTTAACCCTTTTTTAAACGTGGCAGCAAGATTTAACCGTTTTAACACCTGACAGCAAGATTTAACCCCTTTTTACCACCTGGCAGCAAGATTTAACCCTTTTACAAACTAGCAGCAAGATTTAACCCCTTTTTTCCATCTGACAGCAAGATTTAACCATTTTTTTCACCTGGCAGCAAGATTTAACCCTTTTACCACATGGCAGCAAGACTTATCCCCTTTTTTCCACATGGCAGCAAGATTTAACCCGATTACCACCTTGCAGCAAGATTTAACCCTTTTCCCACCTGGCAGCAGGATTTAACCCTTTACTACCTGGCAGCAAGATTTAAGCCGTTTACCACCTGGCAGCAAGATTTAACCTGTTTACCACCTGGCAGCAAGATTTAACCCTTTTACCATCTGTCAGCAATATTTAACCCTTTTACTACCTGGCAGCAAGATTTAACCCTTTTACCACCTGGCAGCAAGATTTACCCCTTTTTTTTACCTGGCAGCAAGATTTAAGCCATTTACCACATGGCAGCAATATTTAATCCGTTTACCACCTGGCAGCAAGATTTAACCCTTTTACCACCTGGCAGCAAAATTTAACCTGTTAACTACCTGGCAGAAAGATTTAAGCCGTTTACCATCTGGCAGCAAGATTTAACCCTTTTTTTCACGTGGCAGTAACATTTAACCCTTTTTCCAACTGGCAGCAAGATTTAACTCCTTTTTACCACCTGGCAGCAAGATTTAACCCTTTTACCACCTAGCAGCAAGATTTAACCCCTTTTTTCCACCTGGCAGTAAGATTTAACCCTTTTTTTTCACCTGGCAGCAAGATTTAACCTGTTTACCACCTTGCAGCAAGATTTAAGCCGTTTACCACCTGGCAGCAAGATTTAACCCTTCTCCCACCTGGCAGCAGGATTTAACCCTTTACTACCTGGCAGAAAGATTTAAGCCGTTTACCACCTGGCAGCAAGATTTAACCTGTTTACCACCTGGCAGCAAGATTTAACCCTTTTACCACCTGTCAGCAATATTTAACCCTTTTACTACCTGGCAGCAAGATTTAACCCTTTTACCACCTGGCAGCAAGATTTACCCCTTTTTTCTACCTGGCAGCAAGATTTAAGCCATTTACCACATGGCAGCAATATTTAATCCGTTTACCACCTGGCAGCAAGATTTAACCCTTTTACCACCTGGCAGCAAAATTTAACCTGTTAACTACCTGGCAGAAAGATTTAAGCCGTTTACCATCTGGCAGCAAGATTTAACCCTTTTTTTCACGTGGCAGTAAGATTTAACCCTTTTTCCAACTGGCAGCAAGATTTAACTCCTTTTTACCACCTGGCAGCAAGATTTAACCCTTTTACCACCTAGCAGCAAGATTTAACCCCTTTTTTCCACCTGGCAGCAAGATTTAACCCTTTTTTTTCACCTGGCAGCAAGATTTAACCTGTTTACCACCTTGCAGCAAGATTTAAGCCGTTTACCACCTGGCAGCAAGATTTAACCCTTCTCCCACCTGGCAGCAGGATTTAACCCTTTACTACCTGGCAGCAAGATTTAAGCCGTTTACCACCTGGCAGCAAGATTTAACCTGTTTACCACCTGGCAGCAAGATTTAACCCTTTTACCACCAGGCAGCAAGAATTAATCCTTTTTTTTCCAGCTGGCAGCAAGATGTAACCGCCTTTTTACACCTGACAGCAATATTTAACCCGTTTACCACCTGGCAGCAAGATTTAACCCACTTTCCGCCTGGCAGTAAGATTTAATCATTTTTTTTCCACCTGGCAGCAAGATTTAACCCTTTTTTCTACATGGCAGCAAAATTTAAGCCGTTTACCAACTGGCAGCAAGATTTAGCCCATTTTTCTAGCTGGCAGCTAAATTTAACCCGTTTACCAACTGGCAGCAAGATTTAACCCTTTTACCACCTGGCAGCAAGATTTAACCCTTTTACTACCTGGCAGCAAGATGTAACCCTTTTTTCTACCTGGCAGCAAGATTTAAGCCATTTACCACATGGCAGCAAGATTTAATCCGTTTACCACCTGGCAGCAAGATTTAACCCTTTTACCACCTGGCAGCAAAATTTAACCTGTTAACTACCTGGCAGCAAGATTTAAGCTGTTTACCACCTGGCAGCAAGATTTAACCCGTTTACCACCTGGCAGCAAGATTTAACCCTTTTACCACCTGGCAGCAAGATTTAACCCGTTTACTACCTGGCAGCAAGATTTAACCAGTTTACCACCTGGCAGCAAGATTTATCCCTTTTACCACCTGGCAGCAAGATTTAACCCCTTTTTTCCACCTGGCAGCTAGATTTAACCCTTTTTATTACGTGGCAGCAAGATTTAGCCCTTTTACCACCTGGCAGCAAGATTTAACCCCTTTTTTCCACCTGGCAGCAAGATTTAACCCTTTTACCACCTGGCAGCAAGATTTAACCGCTTTTTTCCACCTGGCAGCAAGATTTAACCCTTTTTTAAACGTGGCAGCAAGATTTAACCGTTTTAACACCTGACAGCAAGATTTAACCCCTTTTTACCACCTGGCAGCAAGATTTAACCCTTTTACAAACTAGCAGCAAGATTTAACCCCTTTTTTCCATCTGACAGCAAGATTTAACCATTTTTTTCACCTGGCAGCAAGATTTAACCCTTTTACCACATGGCAGCAAGACTTATCCCCTTTTTTCCACATGGCAGCAAGATTTAACCCGATTACCACCTTGCAGCAAGATTTAACCCTTTTCCCACCTGGCAGCAGGATTTAACCCTTTACTACCTGGCAGCAAGATTTAAGCCGTTTACCACCTGGCAGCAAGATTTAACCTGTTTACCACCTGGCAGCAAGATTTAACCCTTTTACCATCTGTCAGCAATATTTAACCCTTTTACTACCTGGCAGCAAGATTTAACCCTTTTACCACCTGGCAGCAAGATTTACCCCTTTTTTTTACCTGGCAGCAAGATTTAAGCCATTTACCACATGGCAGCAATATTTAATCCGTTTACCACCTGGCAGCAAGATTTAACCCTTTTACCACCTGGCAGCAAAATTTAACCTGTTAACTACCTGGCAGAAAGATTTAAGCCGTTTACCATCTGGCAGCAAGATTTAACCCTTTTTTTCACGTGGCAGTAACATTTAACCCTTTTTCCAACTGGCAGCAAGATTTAACTCCTTTTTACCACCTGGCAGCAAGATTTAACCCTTTTACCACCTAGCAGCAAGATTTAACCCCTTTTTTCCACCTGGCAGTAAGATTTAACCCTTTTTTTTCACCTGGCAGCAAGATTTAACCTGTTTACCACCTTGCAGCAAGATTTAAGCCGTTTACCACCTGGCAGCAAGATTTAACCCTTCTCCCACCTGGCAGCAGGATTTAACCCTTTACTACCTGGCAGAAAGATTTAAGCCGTTTACCACCTGGCAGCAAGATTTAACCTGTTTACCACCTGGCAGCAAGATTTAACCCTTTTACCACCTGTCAGCAATATTTAACCCTTTTACTACCTGGCAGCAAGATTTAACCCTTTTACCACCTGGCAGCAAGATTTACCCCTTTTTTCTACCTGGCAGCAAGATTTAAGCCATTTACCACATGGCAGCAATATTTAATCCGTTTACCACCTGGCAGCAAGATTTAACCCTTTTACCACCTGGCAGCAAAATTTAACCTGTTAACTACCTGGCAGCAAGATTTAAGCTGTTTACCACCTGGCAGCAAGATTTAACCCGTTTACCACCTGGCAGCAAGATTTAACCCTTTTACCACCTGGCAGCAAGATTTAACCCGTTTACTACCTGGCAGCAAGATTTAACCAGTTTACCACCTGGCAGCAAGATTTATCCCTTTTACCACCTGGCAGCAAGATTTAACCCCTTTTTTCCACCTGGCAGCTAGATTTAACCCTTTTTATTACGTGGCAGCAAGATTTAGCCCTTTTACCACCTGGCAGCAAGATTTAACCCCTTTTTTCCACCTGGCAGCAAGATTTAACCCTTTTACCACCTGGCAGCAAGATTTAACCGCTTTTTTCCACCTGGCAGCAAGATTTAACCCTTTTTTAAACGTGGCAGCAAGATTTAACCGTTTTAACACCTGACAGCAAGATTTAACCCCTTTTTACCACCTGGCAGCAAGATTTAACCCTTTTACAAACTAGCAGCAAGATTTAACCCCTTTTTTCCATCTGACAGCAAGATTTAACCATTTTTTTCACCTGGCAGCAAGATTTAACCCTTTTACCACATGGCAGCAAGACTTATCCCCTTTTTTCCACATGGCAGCAAGATTTAACCCGATTACCACCTTGCAGCAAGATTTAACCCTTTTCCCACCTGGCAGCAGGATTTAACCCTTTACTACCTGGCAGCAAGATTTAAGCCGTTTACCACCTGGCAGCAAGATTTAACCTGTTTACCACCTGGCAGCAAGATTTAACCCTTTTACCATCTGTCAGCAATATTTAACCCTTTTACTACCTGGCAGCAAGATTTAACCCTTTTACCACCTGGCAGCAAGATTTACCCCTTTTTTTTACCTGGCAGCAAGATTTAAGCCATTTACCACATGGCAGCAATATTTAATCCGTTTACCACCTGGCAGCAAGATTTAACCCTTTTACCACCTGGCAGCAAAATTTAACCTGTTAACTACCTGGCAGAAAGATTTAAGCCGTTTACCATCTGGCAGCAAGATTTAACCCTTTTTTTCACGTGGCAGTAACATTTAACCCTTTTTCCAACTGGCAGCAAGATTTAACTCCTTTTTACCACCTGGCAGCAAGATTTAACCCTTTTACCACCTAGCAGCAAGATTTAACCCCTTTTTTCCACCTGGCAGTAAGATTTAACCCTTTTTTTTCACCTGGCAGCAAGATTTAACCTGTTTACCACCTTGCAGCAAGATTTAAGCCGTTTACCACCTGGCAGCAAGATTTAACCCTTCTCCCACCTGGCAGCAGGATTTAACCCTTTACTACCTGGCAGAAAGATTTAAGCCGTTTACCACCTGGCAGCAAGATTTAACCTGTTTACCACCTGGCAGCAAGATTTAACCCTTTTACCACCTGTCAGCAATATTTAACCCTTTTACTACCTGGCAGCAAGATTTAACCCTTTTACCACCTGGCAGCAAGATTTACCCCTTTTTTCTACCTGGCAGCAAGATTTAAGCCATTTACCACATGGCAGCAATATTTAATCCGTTTACCACCTGGCAGCAAGATTTAACCCTTTTACCACCTGGCAGCAAAATTTAACCTGTTAACTACCTGGCAGAAAGATTTAAGCCGTTTACCATCTGGCAGCAAGATTTAACCCTTTTTTTCACGTGGCAGTAAGATTTAACCCTTTTTCCAACTGGCAGCAAGATTTAACTCCTTTTTACCACCTGGCAGCAAGATTTAACCCTTTTACCACCTAGCAGCAAGATTTAACCCCTTTTTTCCACCTGGCAGCAAGATTTAACCCTTTTTTTTCACCTGGCAGCAAGATTTAACCTGTTTACCACCTTGCAGCAAGATTTAAGCCGTTTACCACCTGGCAGCAAGATTTAACCCTTCTCCCACCTGGCAGCAGGATTTAACCCTTTACTACCTGGCAGCAAGATTTAAGCCGTTTACCACCTGGCAGCAAGATTTAACCTGTTTACCACCTGGCAGCAAGATTTAACCCTTTTACCACCAGGCAGCAAGAATTAATCCTTTTTTTTCCAGCTGGCAGCAAGATGTAACCGCCTTTTTACACCTGACAGCAATATTTAACCCGTTTACCACCTGGCAGCAAGATTTAACCCACTTTCCGCCTGGCAGTAAGATTTAATCCTTTTTTTTCCACCTGGCAGCAAGATTTAACCCTTTTTTCTACATGGCAGCAAAATTTAAGCCGTTTACCAACTGGCAGCAAGATTTAGCCCATTTTTCTAGCTGGCAGCTAAATTTAACCCGTTTACCAACTGGCAGCAAGATTTAACCCTTTTACCACCTGGCAGCAAGATTTAACCCTTTTACTACCTGGCAGCAAGATGTAACCCTTTTTTCTACCTGGCAGCAAGATTTAAGCCATTTACCACATGGCAGCAAGATTTAATCCGTTTACCACCTGGCAGCAAGATTTAACCCTTTTACCACCTGGCAGCAAAATTTAACCTGTTAACTACCTGGCAGCAAGATTTAAGCTGTTTACCACCTGGCAGCAAGATTTAACCCGTTTACCACCTGGCAGCAAGATTTAACCCTTTTACCACCTGGCAGCAAGATTTAACCCGTTTACTACCTGGCAGCAAGATTTAACCAGTTTACCACCTGGCAGCAAGATTTATCCCTTTTACCACCTGGCAGCAAGATTTAACCCCTTTTTTCCACCTGGCAGCTAGATTTAACCCTTTTTATTACGTGGCAGCAAGATTTAGCCCTTTTACCACCTGGCAGCAAGATTTAACCCCTTTTTTCCACCTGGCAGCAAGATTTAACCCTTTTACCACCTGGCAGCAAGATTTAACCGCTTTTTTCCACCTGGCAGCAAGATTTAACCCTTTTTTAAACGTGGCAGCAAGATTTAACCGTTTTAACACCTGACAGCAAGATTTAACCCCTTTTTACCACCTGGCAGCAAGATTTAACCCTTTTACAAACTAGCAGCAAGATTTAACCCCTTTTTTCCATCTGACAGCAAGATTTAACCATTTTTTTCACCTGGCAGCAAGATTTAACCCTTTTACCACATGGCAGCAAGACTTATCCCCTTTTTTCCACATGGCAGCAAGATTTAACCCGATTACCACCTTGCAGCAAGATTTAACCCTTTTCCCACCTGGCAGCAGGATTTAACCCTTTACTACCTGGCAGCAAGATTTAAGCCGTTTACCACCTGGCAGCAAGATTTAACCTGTTTACCACCTGGCAGCAAGATTTAACCCTTTTACCATCTGTCAGCAATATTTAACCCTTTTACTACCTGGCAGCAAGATTTAACCCTTTTACCACCTGGCAGCAAGATTTACCCCTTTTTTTTACCTGGCAGCAAGATTTAAGCCATTTACCACATGGCAGCAATATTTAATCCGTTTACCACCTGGCAGCAAGATTTAACCCTTTTACCACCTGGCAGCAAAATTTAACCTGTTAACTACCTGGCAGAAAGATTTAAGCCGTTTACCATCTGGCAGCAAGATTTAACCCTTTTTTTCACGTGGCAGTAACATTTAACCCTTTTTCCAACTGGCAGCAAGATTTAACTCCTTTTTACCACCTGGCAGCAAGATTTAACCCTTTTACCACCTAGCAGCAAGATTTAACCCCTTTTTTCCACCTGGCAGTAAGATTTAACCCTTTTTTTTCACCTGGCAGCAAGATTTAACCTGTTTACCACCTTGCAGCAAGATTTAAGCCGTTTACCACCTGGCAGCAAGATTTAACCCTTCTCCCACCTGGCAGCAGGATTTAACCCTTTACTACCTGGCAGAAAGATTTAAGCCGTTTACCACCTGGCAGCAAGATTTAACCTGTTTACCACCTGGCAGCAAGATTTAACCCTTTTACCACCTGTCAGCAATATTTAACCCTTTTACTACCTGGCAGCAAGATTTAACCCTTTTACCACCTGGCAGCAAGATTTACCCCTTTTTTCTACCTGGCAGCAAGATTTAAGCCATTTACCACATGGCAGCAATATTTAATCCGTTTACCACCTGGCAGCAAGATTTAACCCTTTTACCACCTGGCAGCAAAATTTAACCTGTTAACTACCTGGCAGAAAGATTTAAGCCGTTTACCATCTGGCAGCAAGATTTAACCCTTTTTTTCACGTGGCAGTAAGATTTAACCCTTTTTCCAACTGGCAGCAAGATTTAACTCCTTTTTACCACCTGGCAGCAAGATTTAACCCTTTTACCACCTAGCAGCAAGATTTAACCCCTTTTTTCCACCTGGCAGCAAGATTTAACCCTTTTTTTTCACCTGGCAGCAAGATTTAACCTGTTTACCACCTTGCAGCAAGATTTAAGCCGTTTACCACCTGGCAGCAAGATTTAACCCTTCTCCCACCTGGCAGCAGGATTTAACCCTTTACTACCTGGCAGCAAGATTTAAGCCGTTTACCACCTGGCAGCAAGATTTAACCTGTTTACCACCTGGCAGCAAGATTTAACCCTTTTACCACCAGGCAGCAAGAATTAATCCTTTTTTTTCCAGCTGGCAGCAAGATGTAACCGCCTTTTTACACCTGACAGCAATATTTAACCCGTTTACCACCTGGCAGCAAGATTTAACCCACTTTCCGCCTGGCAGTAAGATTTAATCCTTTTTTTTCCACCTGGCAGCAAGATTTAACCCTTTTTTCTACATGGCAGCAAAATTTAAGCCGTTTACCAACTGGCAGCAAGATTTAGCCCATTTTTCTAGCTGGCAGCTAAATTTAACCCGTTTACCAACTGGCAGCAAGATTTAACCCTTTTACCACCTGGCAGCAAGATTTAACCCTTTTACTACCTGGCAGCAAGATGTAACCCTTTTTTCTACCTGGCAGCAAGATTTAAGCCATTTACCACATGGCAGCAAGATTTAATCCGTTTACCACCTGGCAGCAAGATTTAACCCTTTTACCACCTGGCAGCAAAATTTAACCTGTTAACTACCTGGCAGCAAGATTTAAGCTGTTTACCACCTGGCAGCAAGATTTAACCCGTTTACCACCTGGCAGCAAGATTTAACCCTTTTACCACCTGGCAGCAAGATTTAACCCGTTTACTACCTGGCAGCAAGATTTAACCAGTTTACCACCTGGCAGCAAGATTTATCCCTTTTACCACCTGGCAGCAAGATTTAACCCCTTTTTTCCACCTGGCAGCTAGATTTAACCCTTTTTATTACGTGGCAGCAAGATTTAGCCCTTTTACCACCTGGCAGCAAGATTTAACCCCTTTTTTCCACCTGGCAGCAAGATTTAACCCTTTTACCACCTGGCAGCAAGATTTAACCGCTTTTTTCCACCTGGCAGCAAGATTTAACCCTTTTTTAAACGTGGCAGCAAGATTTAACCGTTTTAACACCTGACAGCAAGATTTAACCCCTTTTTACCACCTGGCAGCAAGATTTAACCCTTTTACAAACTAGCAGCAAGATTTAACCCCTTTTTTCCATCTGACAGCAAGATTTAACCATTTTTTTCACCTGGCAGCAAGATTTAACCCTTTTACCACATGGCAGCAAGACTTATCCCCTTTTTTCCACATGGCAGCAAGATTTAACCCGATTACCACCTTGCAGCAAGATTTAACCCTTTTCCCACCTGGCAGCAGGATTTAACCCTTTACTACCTGGCAGCAAGATTTAAGCCGTTTACCACCTGGCAGCAAGATTTAACCTGTTTACCACCTGGCAGCAAGATTTAACCCTTTTACCATCTGTCAGCAATATTTAACCCTTTTACTACCTGGCAGCAAGATTTAACCCTTTTACCACCTGGCAGCAAGATTTACCCCTTTTTTTTACCTGGCAGCAAGATTTAAGCCATTTACCACATGGCAGCAATATTTAATCCGTTTACCACCTGGCAGCAAGATTTAACCCTTTTACCACCTGGCAGCAAAATTTAACCTGTTAACTACCTGGCAGAAAGATTTAAGCCGTTTACCATCTGGCAGCAAGATTTAACCCTTTTTTTCACGTGGCAGTAACATTTAACCCTTTTTCCAACTGGCAGCAAGATTTAACTCCTTTTTACCACCTGGCAGCAAGATTTAACCCTTTTACCACCTAGCAGCAAGATTTAACCCCTTTTTTCCACCTGGCAGTAAGATTTAACCCTTTTTTTTCACCTGGCAGCAAGATTTAACCTGTTTACCACCTTGCAGCAAGATTTAAGCCGTTTACCACCTGGCAGCAAGATTTAACCCTTCTCCCACCTGGCAGCAGGATTTAACCCTTTACTACCTGGCAGAAAGATTTAAGCCGTTTACCACCTGGCAGCAAGATTTAACCTGTTTACCACCTGGCAGCAAGATTTAACCCTTTTACCACCTGTCAGCAATATTTAACCCTTTTACTACCTGGCAGCAAGATTTAACCCTTTTACCACCTGGCAGCAAGATTTACCCCTTTTTTCTACCTGGCAGCAAGATTTAAGCCATTTACCACATGGCAGCAATATTTAATCCGTTTACCACCTGGCAGCAAGATTTAACCCTTTTACCACCTGGCAGCAAAATTTAACCTGTTAACTACCTGGCAGCAAGATTTAAGCTGTTTACCACCTGGCAGCAAGATTTAACCCGTTTACCACCTGGCAGCAAGATTTAACCCTTTTACCACCTGGCAGCAAGATTTAACCCGTTTACTACCTGGCAGCAAGATTTAACCAGTTTACCACCTGGCAGCAAGATTTAACCTGTTTACCACCTGGCAGCAAGATTTAACCCTTTTACCATCTGTCAGCAATATTTAACCCTTTTACTACCTGGCAGCAAGATTTAACCCTTTTACCACCTGGCAGCAAGATTTACCCCTTTTTTTTACCTGGCAGCAAGATTTAAGCCATTTACCACATGGCAGCAATATTTAATCCGTTTACCACCTGGCAGCAAGATTTAACCCTTTTACCACCTGGCAGCAAAATTTAACCTGTTAACTACCTGGCAGAAAGATTTAAGCCGTTTACCATCTGGCAGCAAGATTTAACCCTTTTTTTCACGTGGCAGTAACATTTAACCCTTTTTCCAACTGGCAGCAAGATTTAACTCCTTTTTACCACCTGGCAGCAAGATTTAACCCTTTTACCACCTAGCAGCAAGATTTAACCCCTTTTTTCCACCTGGCAGTAAGATTTAACCCTTTTTTTTCACCTGGCAGCAAGATTTAACCTGTTTACCACCTTGCAGCAAGATTTAAGCCGTTTACCACCTGGCAGCAAGATTTAACCCTTCTCCCACCTGGCAGCAGGATTTAACCCTTTACTACCTGGCAGAAAGATTTAAGCCGTTTACCACCTGGCAGCAAGATTTAACCTGTTTACCACCTGGCAGCAAGATTTAACCCTTTTACCACCTGTCAGCAATATTTAACCCTTTTACTACCTGGCAGCAAGATTTAACCCTTTTACCACCTGGCAGCAAGATTTACCCCTTTTTTCTACCTGGCAGCAAGATTTAAGCCATTTACCACATGGCAGCAATATTTAATCCGTTTACCACCTGGCAGCAAGATTTAACCCTTTTACCACCTGGCAGCAAAATTTAACCTGTTAACTACCTGGCAGCAAGATTTAAGCTGTTTACCACCTGGCAGCAAGATTTAACCCGTTTACCACCTGGCAGCAAGATTTAACCCTTTTACCACCTGGCAGCAAGATTTAACCCGTTTACTACCTGGCAGCAAGATTTAACCAGTTTACCACCTGGCAGCAAGATTTATCCCTTTTACCACCTGGCAGCAAGATTTAACCCCTTTTTTCCACCTGGCAGCTAGATTTAACCCTTTTTATTACGTGGCAGCAAGATTTAGCCCTTTTACCACCTGGCAGCAAGATTTAACCCCTTTTTTCCACCTGGCAGCAAGATTTAACCCTTTTACCACCTGGCAGCAAGATTTAACCGCTTTTTTCCACCTGGCAGCAAGATTTAACCCTTTTTTAAACGTGGCAGCAAGATTTAACCGTTTTAACACCTGACAGCAAGATTTAACCCCTTTTTACCACCTGGCAGCAAGATTTAACCCTTTTACAAACTAGCAGCAAGATTTAACCCCTTTTTTCCATCTGACAGCAAGATTTAACCATTTTTTTCACCTGGCAGCAAGATTTAACCCTTTTACCACATGGCAGCAAGACTTATCCCCTTTTTTCCACATGGCAGCAAGATTTAACCCGATTACCACCTTGCAGCAAGATTTAACCCTTTTCCCACCTGGCAGCAGGATTTAACCCTTTACTACCTGGCAGCAAGATTTAAGCCGTTTACCACCTGGCAGCAAGATTTAACCTGTTTACCACCTGGCAGCAAGATTTAACCCTTTTACCATCTGTCAGCAATATTTAACCCTTTTACTACCTGGCAGCAAGATTTAACCCTTTTACCACCTGGCAGCAAGATTTACCCCTTTTTTTTACCTGGCAGCAAGATTTAAGCCATTTACCACATGGCAGCAATATTTAATCCGTTTACCACCTGGCAGCAAGATTTAACCCTTTTACCACCTGGCAGCAAAATTTAACCTGTTAACTACCTGGCAGAAAGATTTAAGCCGTTTACCATCTGGCAGCAAGATTTAACCCTTTTTTTCACGTGGCAGTAACATTTAACCCTTTTTCCAACTGGCAGCAAGATTTAACTCCTTTTTACCACCTGGCAGCAAGATTTAACCCTTTTACCACCTAGCAGCAAGATTTAACCCCTTTTTTCCACCTGGCAGTAAGATTTAACCCTTTTTTTTCACCTGGCAGCAAGATTTAACCTGTTTACCACCTTGCAGCAAGATTTAAGCCGTTTACCACCTGGCAGCAAGATTTAACCCTTCTCCCACCTGGCAGCAGGATTTAACCCTTTACTACCTGGCAGAAAGATTTAAGCCGTTTACCACCTGGCAGCAAGATTTAACCTGTTTACCACCTGGCAGCAAGATTTAACCCTTTTACCACCTGTCAGCAATATTTAACCCTTTTACTACCTGGCAGCAAGATTTAACCCTTTTACCACCTGGCAGCAAGATTTACCCCTTTTTTCTACCTGGCAGCAAGATTTAAGCCATTTACCACATGGCAGCAATATTTAATCCGTTTACCACCTGGCAGCAAGATTTAACCCTTTTACCACCTGGCAGCAAAATTTAACCTGTTAACTACCTGGCAGAAAGATTTAAGCCGTTTACCATCTGGCAGCAAGATTTAACCCTTTTTTTCACGTGGCAGTAAGATTTAACCCTTTTTCCAACTGGCAGCAAGATTTAACTCCTTTTTACCACCTGGCAGCAAGATTTAACCCTTTTACCACCTAGCAGCAAGATTTAACCCCTTTTTTCCACCTGGCAGCAAGATTTAACCCTTTTTTTTCACCTGGCAGCAAGATTTAACCTGTTTACCACCTTGCAGCAAGATTTAAGCCGTTTACCACCTGGCAGCAAGATTTAACCCTTCTCCCACCTGGCAGCAGGATTTAACCCTTTACTACCTGGCAGCAAGATTTAAGCCGTTTACCACCTGGCAGCAAGATTTAACCTGTTTACCACCTGGCAGCAAGATTTAACCCTTTTACCACCAGGCAGCAAGAATTAATCCTTTTTTTTCCAGCTGGCAGCAAGATGTAACCGCCTTTTTACACCTGACAGCAATATTTAACCCGTTTACCACCTGGCAGCAAGATTTAACCCACTTTCCGCCTGGCAGTAAGATTTAATCCTTTTTTTTCCACCTGGCAGCAAGATTTAACCCTTTTTTCTACATGGCAGCAAAATTTAAGCCGTTTACCAACTGGCAGCAAGATTTAGCCCATTTTTCTAGCTGGCAGCTAAATTTAACCCGTTTACCAACTGGCAGCAAGATTTAACCCTTTTACCACCTGGCAGCAAGATTTAACCCTTTTACTACCTGGCAGCAAGATGTAACCCTTTTTTCTACCTGGCAGCAAGATTTAAGCCATTTACCACATGGCAGCAAGATTTAATCCGTTTACCACCTGGCAGCAAGATTTAACCCTTTTACCACCTGGCAGCAAAATTTAACCTGTTAACTACCTGGCAGCAAGATTTAAGCTGTTTACCACCTGGCAGCAAGATTTAACCCGTTTACCACCTGGCAGCAAGATTTAACCCTTTTACCACCTGGCAGCAAGATTTAACCCGTTTACTACCTGGCAGCAAGATTTAACCAGTTTACCACCTGGCAGCAAGATTTATCCCTTTTACCACCTGGCAGCAAGATTTAACCCCTTTTTTCCACCTGGCAGCTAGATTTAACCCTTTTTATTACGTGGCAGCAAGATTTAGCCCTTTTACCACCTGGCAGCAAGATTTAACCCCTTTTTTCCACCTGGCAGCAAGATTTAACCCTTTTACCACCTGGCAGCAAGATTTAACCGCTTTTTTCCACCTGGCAGCAAGATTTAACCCTTTTTTAAACGTGGCAGCAAGATTTAACCGTTTTAACACCTGACAGCAAGATTTAACCCCTTTTTACCACCTGGCAGCAAGATTTAACCCTTTTACAAACTAGCAGCAAGATTTAACCCCTTTTTTCCATCTGACAGCAAGATTTAACCATTTTTTTCACCTGGCAGCAAGATTTAACCCTTTTACCACATGGCAGCAAGACTTATCCCCTTTTTTCCACATGGCAGCAAGATTTAACCCGATTACCACCTTGCAGCAAGATTTAACCCTTTTCCCACCTGGCAGCAGGATTTAACCCTTTACTACCTGGCAGCAAGATTTAAGCCGTTTACCACCTGGCAGCAAGATTTAACCTGTTTACCACCTGGCAGCAAGATTTAACCCTTTTACCATCTGTCAGCAATATTTAACCCTTTTACTACCTGGCAGCAAGATTTAACCCTTTTACCACCTGGCAGCAAGATTTACCCCTTTTTTTTACCTGGCAGCAAGATTTAAGCCATTTACCACATGGCAGCAATATTTAATCCGTTTACCACCTGGCAGCAAGATTTAACCCTTTTACCACCTGGCAGCAAAATTTAACCTGTTAACTACCTGGCAGAAAGATTTAAGCCGTTTACCATCTGGCAGCAAGATTTAACCCTTTTTTTCACGTGGCAGTAACATTTAACCCTTTTTCCAACTGGCAGCAAGATTTAACTCCTTTTTACCACCTGGCAGCAAGATTTAACCCTTTTACCACCTAGCAGTAAGATTTAACCCTTTTTTTTCACCTGGCAGCAAGATTTAACCTGTTTACCACCTTGCAGCAAGATTTAAGCCGTTTACCACCTGGCAGCAAGATTTAACCCTTCTCCCACCTGGCAGCAGGATTTAACCCTTTACTACCTGGCAGAAAGATTTAAGCCGTTTACCACCTGGCAGCAAGATTTAACCTGTTTACCACCTGGCAGCAAGATTTAACCCTTTTACCACCTGTCAGCAATATTTAACCCTTTTACTACCTGGCAGCAAGATTTAACCCTTTTACCACCTGGCAGCAAGATTTACCCCTTTTTTCTACCTGGCAGCAAGATTTAAGCCATTTACCACATGGCAGCAATATTTAATCCGTTTACCACCTGGCAGCAAGATTTAACCCTTTTACCACCTGGCAGCAAAATTTAACCTGTTAACTACCTGGCAGCAAGATTTAAGCTGTTTACCACCTGGCAGCAAGATTTAACCCGTTTACCACCTGGCAGCAAGATTTAACCCGTTTACTACCTGGCAGCAAGATTTAACCCTTTTACCACCTGGCAGCAAGATTTACCCCTTTTTTCTACCTGGCAGCAAGATTTAAGCCATTTACCACATGGCAGCAATATTTAATCCGTTTACCACCTGACAGCAAGATTTAACCCCTTTTTACCACCTGGCAGCAAGATTTAACCCTTTTACAAACTAGCAGCAAGATTTAACCCCTTTTTTCCATCTGACAGCAAGATTTAACCATTTTTTTCACCTGGCAGCAAGATTTAACCCTTTTACCACATGGCAGCAAGACTTATCCCCTTTTTTCCACATGGCAGCAAGATTTAACCCGATTACCACCTTGCAGCAAGATTTAACCCTTTTCCCACCTGGCAGCAGGATTTAACCCTTTACTACCTGGCAGCAAGATTTAAGCCGTTTACCACCTGGCAGCAAGATTTAACCTGTTTACCACCTGGCAGCAAGATTTAACCCTTTTACCATCTGTCAGCAATATTTAACCCTTTTACTACCTGGCAGCAAGATTTAACCCTTTTACCACCTGGCAGCAAGATTTACCCCTTTTTTTTACCTGGCAGCAAGATTTAAGCCATTTACCACATGGCAGCAATATTTAATCCGTTTACCACCTGGCAGCAAGATTTAACCCTTTTACCACCTGGCAGCAAAATTTAACCTGTTAACTACCTGGCAGAAAGATTTAAGCCGTTTACCATCTGGCAGCAAGATTTAACCCTTTTTTTCACGTGGCAGTAACATTTAACCCTTTTTCCAACTGGCAGCAAGATTTAACTCCTTTTTACCACCTGGCAGCAAGATTTAACCCTTTTACCACCTAGCAGCAAGATTTAACCCCTTTTTTCCACCTGGCAGTAAGATTTAACCCTTTTTTTTCACCTGGCAGCAAGATTTAACCTGTTTACCACCTTGCAGCAAGATTTAAGCCGTTTACCACCTGGCAGCAAGATTTAACCCTTCTCCCACCTGGCAGCAGGATTTAACCCTTTACTACCTGGCAGAAAGATTTAAGCCGTTTACCACCTGGCAGCAAGATTTAACCTGTTTACCACCTGGCAGCAAGATTTAACCCTTTTACCACCTGTCAGCAATATTTAACCCTTTTACTACCTGGCAGCAAGATTTAACCCTTTTACCACCTGGCAGCAAGATTTACCCCTTTTTTCTACCTGGCAGCAAGATTTAAGCCATTTACCACATGGCAGCAATATTTAATCCGTTTACCACCTGGCAGCAAGATTTAACCCTTTTACCACCTGGCAGCAAAATTTAACCTGTTAACTACCTGGCAGCAAGATTTAAGCTGTTTACCACCTGGCAGCAAGATTTAACCCGTTTACCACCTGGCAGCAAGATTTAACCCTTTTACCACCTGGCAGCAAGATTTAACCCGTTTACTACCTGGCAGCAAGATTTAACCAGTTTACCACCTGGCAGCAAGATTTATCCCTTTTACCACCTGGCAGCAAGATTTAACCCCTTTTTTCCACCTGGCAGCTAGATTTAACCCTTTTTATTACGTGGCAGCAAGATTTAGCCCTTTTACCACCTGGCAGCAAGATTTAACCCCTTTTTTCCACCTGGCAGCAAGATTTAACCCTTTTACCACCTGGCAGCAAGATTTAACCGCTTTTTTCCACCTGGCAGCAAGATTTAACCCTTTTTTAAACGTGGCAGCAAGATTTAACCGTTTTAACACCTGACAGCAAGATTTAACCCCTTTTTACCACCTGGCAGCAAGATTTAACCCTTTTACAAACTAGCAGCAAGATTTAACCCCTTTTTTCCATCTGACAGCAAGATTTAACCATTTTTTTCACCTGGCAGCAAGATTTAACCCTTTTACCACATGGCAGCAAGACTTATCCCCTTTTTTCCACATGGCAGCAAGATTTAACCCGATTACCACCTTGCAGCAAGATTTAACCCTTTTCCCACCTGGCAGCAGGATTTAACCCTTTACTACCTGGCAGCAAGATTTAAGCCGTTTACCACCTGGCAGCAAGATTTAACCTGTTTACCACCTGGCAGCAAGATTTAACCCTTTTACCATCTGTCAGCAATATTTAACCCTTTTACTACCTGGCAGCAAGATTTAACCCTTTTACCACCTGGCAGCAAGATTTACCCCTTTTTTTTACCTGGCAGCAAGATTTAAGCCATTTACCACATGGCAGCAATATTTAATCCGTTTACCACCTGGCAGCAAGATTTAACCCTTTTACCACCTGGCAGCAAAATTTAACCTGTTAACTACCTGGCAGAAAGATTTAAGCCGTTTACCATCTGGCAGCAAGATTTAACCCTTTTTTTCACGTGGCAGTAACATTTAACCCTTTTTCCAACTGGCAGCAAGATTTAACTCCTTTTTACCACCTGGCAGCAAGATTTAACCCTTTTACCACCTAGCAGCAAGATTTAACCCCTTTTTTCCACCTGGCAGTAAGATTTAACCCTTTTTTTTCACCTGGCAGCAAGATTTAACCTGTTTACCACCTTGCAGCAAGATTTAAGCCGTTTACCACCTGGCAGCAAGTTTTAACCCTTCTCCCACCTGGCAGCAGGATTTAACCCTTTACTACCTGGCAGAAAGATTTAAGCCGTTTACCACCTGGCAGCAAGATTTAACCTGTTTACCACCTGGCAGCAAGATTTAACCCTTTTACCACCTGTCAGCAATATTTAACCCTTTTACTACCTGGCAGCAAGATTTAACCCTTTTACCACCTGGCAGCAAGATTTACCCCTTTTTTCTACCTGGCAGCAAGATTTAAGCCATTTACCACATGGCAGCAAGATTTAATCCGTTTACCACCTGGCAGCAAGATTTAACCCTTTTACCACCTGGCAGCAAAATTTAACCTGTTAACTACCTGGCAGCAAGATTTAAGCTGTTTACCACCTGGCAGCAAGATTTAACCCGTTTACCACCTGGCAGCAAGATTTAACCCTTTTACCACCTGGCAGCAAGATTTAACCCGTTTACTACCTGGCAGCAAGATTTAACCAGTTTACCACCTGGCAGCAAGATTTATCCCTTTTACCACCTGGCAGCAAGATTTAACCCCTTTTTTCCACCTGGCAGCTAGATTTAACCCTTTTTATTACGTGGCAGCAAGATTTAGCCCTTTTACCACCTGGCAGCAAGATTTAACCCCTTTTTTCCACCTGGCAGCAAGATTTAACCCTTTTACCACCTGGCAGCAAGATTTAACCGCTTTTTTCCACCTGGCAGCAAGATTTAACCCTTTTTTAAACGTGGCAGCAAGATTTAACCGTTTTAACACCTGACAGCAAGATTTAACCCCTTTTTACCACCTGGCAGCAAGATTTAACCCTTTTACAAACTAGCAGCAAGATTTAACCCCTTTTTTCCATCTGACAGCAAGATTTAACCATTTTTTTCACCTGGCAGCAAGATTTAACCCTTTTACCACATGGCAGCAAGACTTATCCCCTTTTTTCCACATGGCAGCAAGATTTAACCCGATTACCACCTTGCAGCAAGATTTAACCCTTTTCCCACCTGGCAGCAGGATTTAACCCTTTACTACCTGGCAGCAAGATTTAAGCCGTTTACCACCTGGCAGCAAGATTTAACCTGTTTACCACCTGGCAGCAAGATTTAACCCTTTTACCATCTGTCAGCAATATTTAACCCTTTTACTACCTGGCAGCAAGATTTAACCCTTTTACCACCTGGCAGCAAGATTTACCCCTTTTTTTTACCTGGCAGCAAGATTTAAGCCATTTACCACATGGCAGCAATATTTAATCCGTTTACCACCTGGCAGCAAGATTTAACCCTTTTACCACCTGGCAGCAAAATTTAACCTGTTAACTACCTGGCAGAAAGATTTAAGCCGTTTACCATCTGGCAGCAAGATTTAACCCTTTTTTTCACGTGGCAGTAACATTTAACCCTTTTTCCAACTGGCAGCAAGATTTAACTCCTTTTTACCACCTGGCAGCAAGATTTAACCCTTTTACCACCTAGCAGTAAGATTTAACCCTTTTTTTTCACCTGGCAGCAAGATTTAACCTGTTTACCACCTTGCAGCAAGATTTAAGCCGTTTACCACCTGGCAGCAAGATTTAACCCTTCTCCCACCTGGCAGCAGGATTTAACCCTTTACTACCTGGCAGAAAGATTTAAGCCGTTTACCACCTGGCAGCAAGATTTAACCTGTTTACCACCTGGCAGCAAGATTTAACCCTTTTACCACCTGTCAGCAATATTTAACCCTTTTACTACCTGGCAGCAAGATTTAACCCTTTTACCACCTGGCAGCAAGATTTACCCCTTTTTTCTACCTGGCAGCAAGATTTAAGCCATTTACCACATGGCAGCAATATTTAATCCGTTTACCACCTGGCAGCAAGATTTAACCCTTTTACCACCTGGCAGCAAAATTTAACCTGTTAACTACCTGGCAGCAAGATTTAAGCTGTTTACCACCTGGCAGCAAGATTTAACCCGTTTACCACCTGGCAGCAAGATTTAACCCGTTTACTACCTGGCAGCAAGATTTAACCCTTTTACCACCTGGCAGCAAGATTTACCCCTTTTTTCTACCTGGCAGCAAGATTTAAGCCATTTACCACATGGCAGCAATATTTAATCCGTTTACCACCTGACAGCAAGATTTAACCCCTTTTTACCACCTGGCAGCAAGATTTAACCCTTTTACAAACTAGCAGCAAGATTTAACCCCTTTTTTCCATCTGACAGCAAGATTTAACCATTTTTTTCACCTGGCAGCAAGATTTAACCCTTTTACCACATGGCAGCAAGACTTATCCCCTTTTTTCCACATGGCAGCAAGATTTAACCCGATTACCACCTTGCAGCAAGATTTAACCCTTTTCCCACCTGGCAGCAGGATTTAACCCTTTACTACCTGGCAGCAAGATTTAAGCCGTTTACCACCTGGCAGCAAGATTTAACCTGTTTACCACCTGGCAGCAAGATTTAACCCTTTTACCATCTGTCAGCAATATTTAACCCTTTTACTACCTGGCAGCAAGATTTAACCCTTTTACCACCTGGCAGCAAGATTTACCCCTTTTTTTTACCTGGCAGCAAGATTTAAGCCATTTACCACATGGCAGCAATATTTAATCCGTTTACCACCTGGCAGCAAGATTTAACCCTTTTACCACCTGGCAGCAAAATTTAACCTGTTAACTACCTGGCAGAAAGATTTAAGCCGTTTACCATCTGGCAGCAAGATTTAACCCTTTTTTTCACGTGGCAGTAACATTTAACCCTTTTTCCAACTGGCAGCAAGATTTAACTCCTTTTTACCACCTGGCAGCAAGATTTAACCCTTTTACCACCTAGCAGCAAGATTTAACCCCTTTTTTCCACCTGGCAGTAAGATTTAACCCTTTTTTTTCACCTGGCAGCAAGATTTAACCTGTTTACCACCTTGCAGCAAGATTTAAGCCGTTTACCACCTGGCAGCAAGATTTAACCCTTCTCCCACCTGGCAGCAGGATTTAACCCTTTACTACCTGGCAGAAAGATTTAAGCCGTTTACCACCTGGCAGCAAGATTTAACCTGTTTACCACCTGGCAGCAAGATTTAACCCTTTTACCACCTGTCAGCAATATTTAACCCTTTTACTACCTGGCAGCAAGATTTAACCCTTTTACCACCTGGCAGCAAGATTTACCCCTTTTTTCTACCTGGCAGCAAGATTTAAGCCATTTACCACATGGCAGCAATATTTAATCCGTTTACCACCTGGCAGCAAGATTTAACCCTTTTACCACCTGGCAGCAAAATTTAACCTGTTAACTACCTGGCAGCAAGATTTAAGCTGTTTACCACCTGGCAGCAAGATTTAACCCGTTTACCACCTGGCAGCAAGATTTAACCCTTTTACCACCTGGCAGCAAGATTTAACCCGTTTACTACCTGGCAGCAAGATTTAACCAGTTTACCACCTGGCAGCAAGATTTATCCCTTTTACCACCTGGCAGCAAGATTTAACCCCTTTTTTCCACCTGGCAGCTAGATTTAACCCTTTTTATTACGTGGCAGCAAGATTTAGCCCTTTTACCACCTGGCAGCAAGATTTAACCCCTTTTTTCCACCTGGCAGCAAGATTTAACCCTTTTACCACCTGGCAGCAAGATTTAACCGCTTTTTTCCACCTGGCAGCAAGATTTAACCCTTTTTTAAACGTGGCAGCAAGATTTAACCGTTTTAACACCTGACAGCAAGATTTAACCCCTTTTTACCACCTGGCAGCAAGATTTAACCCTTTTACAAACTAGCAGCAAGATTTAACCCCTTTTTTCCATCTGACAGCAAGATTTAACCATTTTTTTCACCTGGCAGCAAGATTTAACCCTTTTACCACATGGCAGCAAGACTTATCCCCTTTTTTCCACATGGCAGCAAGATTTAACCCGATTACCACCTTGCAGCAAGATTTAACCCTTTTCCCACCTGGCAGCAGGATTTAACCCTTTACTACCTGGCAGCAAGATTTAAGCCGTTTACCACCTGGCAGCAAGATTTAACCTGTTTACCACCTGGCAGCAAGATTTAACCCTTTTACCATCTGTCAGCAATATTTAACCCTTTTACTACCTGGCAGCAAGATTTAACCCTTTTACCACCTGGCAGCAAGATTTACCCCTTTTTTTTACCTGGCAGCAAGATTTAAGCCATTTACCACATGGCAGCAATATTTAATCCGTTTACCACCTGGCAGCAAGATTTAACCCTTTTACCACCTGGCAGCAAAATTTAACCTGTTAACTACCTGGCAGAAAGATTTAAGCCGTTTACCATCTGGCAGCAAGATTTAACCCTTTTTTTCACGTGGCAGTAACATTTAACCCTTTTTCCAACTGGCAGCAAGATTTAACTCCTTTTTACCACCTGGCAGCAAGATTTAACCCTTTTACCACCTAGCAGCAAGATTTAACCCCTTTTTTCCACCTGGCAGTAAGATTTAACCCTTTTTTTTCACCTGGCAGCAAGATTTAACCTGTTTACCACCTTGCAGCAAGATTTAAGCCGTTTACCACCTGGCAGCAAGTTTTAACCCTTCTCCCACCTGGCAGCAGGATTTAACCCTTTACTACCTGGCAGAAAGATTTAAGCCGTTTACCACCTGGCAGCAAGATTTAACCTGTTTACCACCTGGCAGCAAGATTTAACCCTTTTACCACCTGTCAGCAATATTTAACCCTTTTACTACCTGGCAGCAAGATTTAACCCTTTTACCACCTGGCAGCAAGATTTACCCCTTTTTTCTACCTGGCAGCAAGATTTAAGCCATTTACCACATGGCAGCAATATTTAATCCGTTTACCACCTGGCAGCAAGATTTAACCCTTTTACCACCTGGCAGCAAAATTTAACCTGTTAACTACCTGGCAGAAAGATTTAAGCCGTTTACCATCTGGCAGCAAGATTTAACCCTTTTTTTCACGTGGCAGTAAGATTTAACCCTTTTTCCAACTGGCAGCAAGATTTAACTCCTTTTTACCACCTGGCAGCAAGATTTAACCCTTTTACCACCTAGCAGCAAGATTTAACCCCTTTTTTCCACCTGGCAGCAAGATTTAACCCTTTTTTTTCACCTGGCAGCAAGATTTAACCTGTTTACCACCTTGCAGCAAGATTTAAGCCGTTTACCACCTGGCAGCAAGATTTAACCCTTCTCCCACCTGGCAGCAGGATTTAACCCTTTACTACCTGGCAGCAAGATTTAAGCCGTTTACCACCTGGCAGCAAGATTTAACCTGTTTACCACCTGGCAGCAAGATTTAACCCTTTTACCACCAGGCAGCAAGAATTAATCCTTTTTTTTCCAGCTGGCAGCAAGATGTAACCGCCTTTTTACACCTGACAGCAATATTTAACCCGTTTACCACCTGGCAGCAAGATTTAACCCACTTTCCGCCTGGCAGTAAGATTTAATCCTTTTTTTTCCACCTGGCAGCAAGATTTAACCCTTTTTTCTACATGGCAGCAAAATTTAAGCCGTTTACCAACTGGCAGCAAGATTTAGCCCATTTTTCTAGCTGGCAGCTAAATTTAACCCGTTTACCAACTGGCAGCAAGATTTAACCCTTTTACCACCTGGCAGCAAGATTTAACCCTTTTACTACCTGGCAGCAAGATGTAACCCTTTTTTCTACCTGGCAGCAAGATTTAAGCCATTTACCACATGGCAGCAAGATTTAATCCGTTTACCACCTGGCAGCAAGATTTAACCCTTTTACCACCTGGCAGCAAAATTTAACCTGTTAACTACCTGGCAGCAAGATTTAAGCTGTTTACCACCTGGCAGCAAGATTTAACCCGTTTACCACCTGGCAGCAAGATTTAACCCTTTTACCACCTGGCAGCAAGATTTAACCCGTTTACTACCTGGCAGCAAGATTTAACCAGTTTACCACCTGGCAGCAAGATTTATCCCTTTTACCACCTGGCAGCAAGATTTAACCCCTTTTTTCCACCTGGCAGCTAGATTTAACCCTTTTTATTACGTGGCAGCAAGATTTAACCCTTTTACCACCTGGCAGCAAGATTTAACCGCTTTTTTCCACCTGGCAGCAAGATTTAACCCTTTTTTAAACGTGGCAGCAAGATTTAACCGTTTTAACACCTGACAGCAAGATTTAACCCCTTTTTACCACCTGGCAGCAAGATTTAACCCTTTTACAAACTAGCAGCAAGATTTAACCCCTTTTTTCCATCTGACAGCAAGATTTAACCATTTTTTTCACCTGGCAGCAAGATTTAACCCTTTTACCACATGGCAGCAAGACTTATCCCCTTTTTTCCACATGGCAGCAAGATTTAACCCGATTACCACCTTGCAGCAAGATTTAACCCTTTTCCCACCTGGCAGCAGGATTTAACCCTTTACTACCTGGCAGCAAGATTTAAGCCGTTTACCACCTGGCAGCAAGATTTAACCTGTTTACCACCTGGCAGCAAGATTTAACCCTTTTACCATCTGTCAGCAATATTTAACCCTTTTACTACCTGGCAGCAAGATTTAACCCTTTTACCACCTGGCAGCAAGATTTACCCCTTTTTTTTACCTGGCAGCAAGATTTAAGCCATTTACCACATGGCAGCAATATTTAATCCGTTTACCACCTGGCAGCAAGATTTAACCCTTTTACCACCTGGCAGCAAAATTTAACCTGTTAACTACCTGGCAGAAAGATTTAAGCCGTTTACCATCTGGCAGCAAGATTTAACCCTTTTTTTCACGTGGCAGTAACATTTAACCCTTTTTCCAACTGGCAGCAAGATTTAACTCCTTTTTACCACCTGGCAGCAAGATTTAACCCTTTTACCACCTAGCAGCAAGATTTAACCCCTTTTTTCCACCTGGCAGTAAGATTTAACCCTTTTTTTTCACCTGGCAGCAAGATTTAACCTGTTTACCACCTTGCAGCAAGATTTAAGCCGTTTACCACCTGGCAGCAAGTTTTAACCCTTCTCCCACCTGGCAGCAGGATTTAACCCTTTACTACCTGGCAGAAAGATTTAAGCCGTTTACCACCTGGCAGCAAGATTTAACCTGTTTACCACCTGGCAGCAAGATTTAACCCTTTTACCACCTGTCAGCAATATTTAACCCTTTTACTACCTGGCAGCAAGATTTAACCCTTTTACCACCTGGCAGCAAGATTTACCCCTTTTTTCTACCTGGCAGCAAGATTTAAGCCATTTACCACATGGCAGCAATATTTAATCCGTTTACCACCTGGCAGCAAGATTTAACCCTTTTACCACCTGGCAGCAAAATTTAACCTGTTAACTACCTGGCAGAAAGATTTAAGCCGTTTACCATCTGGCAGCAAGATTTAACCCTTTTTTTCACGTGGCAGTAAGATTTAACCCTTTTTCCAACTGGCAGCAAGATTTAACTCCTTTTTACCACCTGGCAGCAAGATTTAACCCTTTTACCACCTAGCAGCAAGATTTAACCCCTTTTTTCCACCTGGCAGCAAGATTTAACCCTTTTTTTTCACCTGGCAGCAAGATTTAACCTGTTTACCACCTTGCAGCAAGATTTAAGCCGTTTACCACCTGGCAGCAAGATTTAACCCTTCTCCCACCTGGCAGCAGGATTTAACCCTTTACTACCTGGCAGCAAGATTTAAGCCGTTTACCACCTGGCAGCAAGATTTAACCTGTTTACCACCTGGCAGCAAGATTTAACCCTTTTACCACCAGGCAGCAAGAATTAATCCTTTTTTTTCCAGCTGGCAGCAAGATGTAACCGCCTTTTTACACCTGACAGCAATATTTAACCCGTTTACCACCTGGCAGCAAGATTTAACCCACTTTCCGCCTGGCAGTAAGATTTAATCCTTTTTTTTCCACCTGGCAGCAAGATTTAACCCTTTTTTCTACATGGCAGCAAAATTTAAGCCGTTTACCAACTGGCAGCAAGATTTAGCCCATTTTTCTAGCTGGCAGCTAAATTTAACCCGTTTACCAACTGGCAGCAAGATTTAACCCTTTTACCACCTGGCAGCAAGATTTAACCCTTTTACTACCTGGCAGCAAGATGTAACCCTTTTTTCTACCTGGCAGCAAGATTTAAGCCATTTACCACATGGCAGCAAGATTTAATCCGTTTACCACCTGGCAGCAAGATTTAACCCTTTTACCACCTGGCAGCAAAATTTAACCTGTTAACTACCTGGCAGCAAGATTTAAGCTGTTTACCACCTGGCAGCAAGATTTAACCCGTTTACCACCTGGCAGCAAGATTTAACCCTTTTACCACCTGGCAGCAAGATTTAACCCGTTTACTACCTGGCAGCAAGATTTAACCAGTTTACCACCTGGCAGCAAGATTTATCCCTTTTACCACCTGGCAGCAAGATTTAACCCCTTTTTTCCACCTGGCAGCTAGATTTAACCCTTTTTATTACGTGGCAGCAAGATTTAGCCCTTTTACCACCTGGCAGCAAGATTTAACCCCTTTTTTCCACCTGGCAGCAAGATTTAACCCTTTTACCACCTGGCAGCAAGATTTAACCGCTTTTTTCCACCTGGCAGCAAGATTTAACCCTTTTTTAAACGTGGCAGCAAGATTTAACCGTTTTAACACCTGACAGCAAGATTTAACCCCTTTTTACCACCTGGCAGCAAGATTTAACCCTTTTACAAACTAGCAGCAAGATTTAACCCCTTTTTTCCATCTGACAGCAAGATTTAACCATTTTTTTCACCTGGCAGCAAGATTTAACCCTTTTACCACATGGCAGCAAGACTTATCCCCTTTTTTCCACATGGCAGCAAGATTTAACCCGATTACCACCTTGCAGCAAGATTTAACCCTTTTCCCACCTGGCAGCAGGATTTAACCCTTTACTACCTGGCAGCAAGATTTAAGCCGTTTACCACCTGGCAGCAAGATTTAACCTGTTTACCACCTGGCAGCAAGATTTAACCCTTTTACCATCTGTCAGCAATATTTAACCCTTTTACTACCTGGCAGCAAGATTTAACCCTTTTACCACCTGGCAGCAAGATTTACCCCTTTTTTTTACCTGGCAGCAAGATTTAAGCCATTTACCACATGGCAGCAATATTTAATCCGTTTACCACCTGGCAGCAAGATTTAACCCTTTTACCACCTGGCAGCAAAATTTAACCTGTTAACTACCTGGCAGAAAGATTTAAGCCGTTTACCATCTGGCAGCAAGATTTAACCCTTTTTTTCACGTGGCAGTAACATTTAACCCTTTTTCCAACTGGCAGCAAGATTTAACTCCTTTTTACCACCTGGCAGCAAGATTTAACCCTTTTACCACCTAGCAGCAAGATTTAACCCCTTTTTTCCACCTGGCAGTAAGATTTAACCCTTTTTTTTCACCTGGCAGCAAGATTTAACCTGTTTACCACCTTGCAGCAAGATTTAAGCCGTTTACCACCTGGCAGCAAGATTTAACCCTTCTCCCACCTGGCAGCAGGATTTAACCCTTTACTACCTGGCAGAAAGATTTAAGCCGTTTACCACCTGGCAGCAAGATTTAACCTGTTTACCACCTGGCAGCAAGATTTAACCCTTTTACCACCTGTCAGCAATATTTAACCCTTTTACTACCTGGCAGCAAGATTTAACCCTTTTACCACCTGGCAGCAAGATTTACCCCTTTTTTCTACCTGGCAGCAAGATTTAAGCCATTTACCACATGGCAGCAATATTTAATCCGTTTACCACCTGGCAGCAAGATTTAACCCTTTTACCACCTGGCAGCAAAATTTAACCTGTTAACTACCTGGCAGCAAGATTTAAGCTGTTTACCACCTGGCAGCAAGATTTAACCCGTTTACCACCTGGCAGCAAGATTTAACCCGTTTACTACCTGGCAGCAAGATTTAACCCTTTTACCACCTGGCAGCAAGATTTACCCCTTTTTTCTACCTGGCAGCAAGATTTAAGCCATTTACCACATGGCAGCAATATTTAATCCGTTTACCACCTGACAGCAAGATTTAACCCCTTTTTACCACCTGGCAGCAAGATTTAACCCTTTTACAAACTAGCAGCAAGATTTAACCCCTTTTTTCCATCTGACAGCAAGATTTAACCATTTTTTTCACCTGGCAGCAAGATTTAACCCTTTTACCACATGGCAGCAAGACTTATCCCCTTTTTTCCACATGGCAGCAAGATTTAACCCGATTACCACCTTGCAGCAAGATTTAACCCTTTTCCCACCTGGCAGCAGGATTTAACCCTTTACTACCTGGCAGCAAGATTTAAGCCGTTTACCACCTGGCAGCAAGATTTAACCTGTTTACCACCTGGCAGCAAGATTTAACCCTTTTACCATCTGTCAGCAATATTTAACCCTTTTACTACCTGGCAGCAAGATTTAACCCTTTTACCACCTGGCAGCAAGATTTACCCCTTTTTTTTACCTGGCAGCAAGATTTAAGCCATTTACCACATGGCAGCAATATTTAATCCGTTTACCACCTGGCAGCAAGATTTAACCCTTTTACCACCTGGCAGCAAAATTTAACCTGTTAACTACCTGGCAGAAAGATTTAAGCCGTTTACCATCTGGCAGCAAGATTTAACCCTTTTTTTCACGTGGCAGTAACATTTAACCCTTTTTCCAACTGGCAGCAAGATTTAACTCCTTTTTACCACCTGGCAGCAAGATTTAACCCTTTTACCACCTAGCAGCAAGATTTAACCCCTTTTTTCCACCTGGCAGTAAGATTTAACCCTTTTTTTTCACCTGGCAGCAAGATTTAACCTGTTTACCACCTTGCAGCAAGATTTAAGCCGTTTACCACCTGGCAGCAAGATTTAACCCTTCTCCCACCTGGCAGCAGGATTTAACCCTTTACTACCTGGCAGAAAGATTTAAGCCGTTTACCACCTGGCAGCAAGATTTAACCTGTTTACCACCTGGCAGCAAGATTTAACCCTTTTACCACCTGTCAGCAATATTTAACCCTTTTACTACCTGGCAGCAAGATTTAACCCTTTTACCACCTGGCAGCAAGATTTACCCCTTTTTTCTACCTGGCAGCAAGATTTAAGCCATTTACCACATGGCAGCAATATTTAATCCGTTTACCACCTGGCAGCAAGATTTAACCCTTTTACCACCTGGCAGCAAAATTTAACCTGTTAACTACCTGGCAGCAAGATTTAAGCTGTTTACCACCTGGCAGCAAGATTTAACCCGTTTACCACCTGGCAGCAAGATTTAACCCTTTTACCACCTGGCAGCAAGATTTAACCCGTTTACTACCTGGCAGCAAGATTTAACCAGTTTACCACCTGGCAGCAAGATTTATCCCTTTTACCACCTGGCAGCAAGATTTAACCCCTTTTTTCCACCTGGCAGCTAGATTTAACCCTTTTTATTACGTGGCAGCAAGATTTAGCCCTTTTACCACCTGGCAGCAAGATTTAACCCCTTTTTTCCACCTGGCAGCAAGATTTAACCCTTTTACCACCTGGCAGCAAGATTTAACCGCTTTTTTCCACCTGGCAGCAAGATTTAACCCTTTTTTAAACGTGGCAGCAAGATTTAACCGTTTTAACACCTGACAGCAAGATTTAACCCCTTTTTACCACCTGGCAGCAAGATTTAACCCTTTTACAAACTAGCAGCAAGATTTAACCCCTTTTTTCCATCTGACAGCAAGATTTAACCATTTTTTTCACCTGGCAGCAAGATTTAACCCTTTTACCACATGGCAGCAAGACTTATCCCCTTTTTTCCACATGGCAGCAAGATTTAACCCGATTACCACCTTGCAGCAAGATTTAACCCTTTTCCCACCTGGCAGCAGGATTTAACCCTTTACTACCTGGCAGCAAGATTTAAGCCGTTTACCACCTGGCAGCAAGATTTAACCTGTTTACCACCTGGCAGCAAGATTTAACCCTTTTACCATCTGTCAGCAATATTTAACCCTTTTACTACCTGGCAGCAAGATTTAACCCTTTTACCACCTGGCAGCAAGATTTACCCCTTTTTTTTACCTGGCAGCAAGATTTAAGCCATTTACCACATGGCAGCAATATTTAATCCGTTTACCACCTGGCAGCAAGATTTAACCCTTTTACCACCTGGCAGCAAAATTTAACCTGTTAACTACCTGGCAGAAAGATTTAAGCCGTTTACCATCTGGCAGCAAGATTTAACCCTTTTTTTCACGTGGCAGTAACATTTAACCCTTTTTCCAACTGGCAGCAAGATTTAACTCCTTTTTACCACCTGGCAGCAAGATTTAACCCTTTTACCACCTAGCAGCAAGATTTAACCCCTTTTTTCCACCTGGCAGTAAGATTTAACCCTTTTTTTTCACCTGGCAGCAAGATTTAACCTGTTTACCACCTTGCAGCAAGATTTAAGCCGTTTACCACCTGGCAGCAAGTTTTAACCCTTCTCCCACCTGGCAGCAGGATTTAACCCTTTACTACCTGGCAGAAAGATTTAAGCCGTTTACCACCTGGCAGCAAGATTTAACCTGTTTACCACCTGGCAGCAAGATTTAACCCTTTTACCACCTGTCAGCAATATTTAACCCTTTTACTACCTGGCAGCAAGATTTAACCCTTTTACCACCTGGCAGCAAGATTTACCCCTTTTTTCTACCTGGCAGCAAGATTTAAGCCATTTACCACATGGCAGCAATATTTAATCCGTTTACCACCTGGCAGCAAGATTTAACCCTTTTACCACCTGGCAGCAAAATTTAACCTGTTAACTACCTGGCAGAAAGATTTAAGCCGTTTACCATCTGGCAGCAAGATTTAACCCTTTTTTTCACGTGGCAGTAAGATTTAACCCTTTTTCCAACTGGCAGCAAGATTTAACTCCTTTTTACCACCTGGCAGCAAGATTTAACCCTTTTACCACCTAGCAGCAAGATTTAACCCCTTTTTTCCACCTGGCAGCAAGATTTAACCCTTTTTTTTCACCTGGCAGCAAGATTTAACCTGTTTACCACCTTGCAGCAAGATTTAAGCCGTTTACCACCTGGCAGCAAGATTTAACCCTTCTCCCACCTGGCAGCAGGATTTAACCCTTTACTACCTGGCAGCAAGATTTAAGCCGTTTACCACCTGGCAGCAAGATTTAACCTGTTTACCACCTGGCAGCAAGATTTAACCCTTTTACCACCAGGCAGCAAGAATTAATCCTTTTTTTTCCAGCTGGCAGCAAGATGTAACCGCCTTTTTACACCTGACAGCAATATTTAACCCGTTTACCACCTGGCAGCAAGATTTAACCCACTTTCCGCCTGGCAGTAAGATTTAATCCTTTTTTTTCCACCTGGCAGCAAGATTTAACCCTTTTTTCTACATGGCAGCAAAATTTAAGCCGTTTACCAACTGGCAGCAAGATTTAGCCCATTTTTCTAGCTGGCAGCTAAATTTAACCCGTTTACCAACTGGCAGCAAGATTTAACCCTTTTACCACCTGGCAGCAAGATTTAACCCTTTTACTACCTGGCAGCAAGATGTAACCCTTTTTTCTACCTGGCAGCAAGATTTAAGCCATTTACCACATGGCAGCAAGATTTAATCCGTTTACCACCTGGCAGCAAGATTTAACCCTTTTACCACCTGGCAGCAAAATTTAACCTGTTAACTACCTGGCAGCAAGATTTAAGCTGTTTACCACCTGGCAGCAAGATTTAACCCGTTTACCACCTGGCAGCAAGATTTAACCCTTTTACCACCTGGCAGCAAGATTTAACCCGTTTACTACCTGGCAGCAAGATTTAACCAGTTTACCACCTGGCAGCAAGATTTATCCCTTTTACCACCTGGCAGCAAGATTTAACCCCTTTTTTCCACCTGGCAGCTAGATTTAACCCTTTTTATTACGTGGCAGCAAGATTTAACCCTTTTACCACCTGGCAGCAAGATTTAACCGCTTTTTTCCACCTGGCAGCAAGATTTAACCCTTTTTTAAACGTGGCAGCAAGATTTAACCGTTTTAACACCTGACAGCAAGATTTAACCCCTTTTTACCACCTGGCAGCAAGATTTAACCCTTTTACAAACTAGCAGCAAGATTTAACCCCTTTTTTCCATCTGACAGCAAGATTTAACCATTTTTTTCACCTGGCAGCAAGATTTAACCCTTTTACCACATGGCAGCAAGACTTATCCCCTTTTTTCCACATGGCAGCAAGATTTAACCCGATTACCACCTTGCAGCAAGATTTAACCCTTTTCCCACCTGGCAGCAGGATTTAACCCTTTACTACCTGGCAGCAAGATTTAAGCCGTTTACCACCTGGCAGCAAGATTTAACCTGTTTACCACCTGGCAGCAAGATTTAACCCTTTTACCATCTGTCAGCAATATTTAACCCTTTTACTACCTGGCAGCAAGATTTAACCCTTTTACCACCTGGCAGCAAGATTTACCCCTTTTTTTTACCTGGCAGCAAGATTTAAGCCATTTACCACATGGCAGCAATATTTAATCCGTTTACCACCTGGCAGCAAGATTTAACCCTTTTACCACCTGGCAGCAAAATTTAACCTGTTAACTACCTGGCAGAAAGATTTAAGCCGTTTACCATCTGGCAGCAAGATTTAACCCTTTTTTTCACGTGGCAGTAACATTTAACCCTTTTTCCAACTGGCAGCAAGATTTAACTCCTTTTTACCACCTGGCAGCAAGATTTAACCCTTTTACCACCTAGCAGCAAGATTTAACCCCTTTTTTCCACCTGGCAGTAAGATTTAACCCTTTTTTTTCACCTGGCAGCAAGATTTAACCTGTTTACCACCTTGCAGCAAGATTTAAGCCGTTTACCACCTGGCAGCAAGTTTTAACCCTTCTCCCACCTGGCAGCAGGATTTAACCCTTTACTACCTGGCAGAAAGATTTAAGCCGTTTACCACCTGGCAGCAAGATTTAACCTGTTTACCACCTGGCAGCAAGATTTAACCCTTTTACCACCTGTCAGCAATATTTAACCCTTTTACTACCTGGCAGCAAGATTTAACCCTTTTACCACCTGGCAGCAAGATTTACCCCTTTTTTCTACCTGGCAGCAAGATTTAAGCCATTTACCACATGGCAGCAATATTTAATCCGTTTACCACCTGGCAGCAAGATTTAACCCTTTTACCACCTGGCAGCAAAATTTAACCTGTTAACTACCTGGCAGAAAGATTTAAGCCGTTTACCATCTGGCAGCAAGATTTAACCCTTTTTTTCACGTGGCAGTAAGATTTAACCCTTTTTCCAACTGGCAGCAAGATTTAACTCCTTTTTACCACCTGGCAGCAAGATTTAACCCTTTTACCACCTAGCAGCAAGATTTAACCCCTTTTTTCCACCTGGCAGCAAGATTTAACCCTTTTTTTTCACCTGGCAGCAAGATTTAACCTGTTTACCACCTTGCAGCAAGATTTAAGCCGTTTACCACCTGGCAGCAAGATTTAACCCTTCTCCCACCTGGCAGCAGGATTTAACCCTTTACTACCTGGCAGCAAGATTTAAGCCGTTTACCACCTGGCAGCAAGATTTAACCTGTTTACCACCTGGCAGCAAGATTTAACCCTTTTACCACCAGGCAGCAAGAATTAATCCTTTTTTTTCCAGCTGGCAGCAAGATGTAACCGCCTTTTTACACCTGACAGCAATATTTAACCCGTTTACCACCTGGCAGCAAGATTTAACCCACTTTCCGCCTGGCAGTAAGATTTAATCCTTTTTTTTCCACCTGGCAGCAAGATTTAACCCTTTTTTCTACATGGCAGCAAAATTTAAGCCGTTTACCAACTGGCAGCAAGATTTAGCCCATTTTTCTAGCTGGCAGCTAAATTTAACCCGTTTACCAACTGGCAGCAAGATTTAACCCTTTTACCACCTGGCAGCAAGATTTAACCCTTTTACTACCTGGCAGCAAGATGTAACCCTTTTTTCTACCTGGCAGCAAGATTTAAGCCATTTACCACATGGCAGCAAGATTTAATCCGTTTACCACCTGGCAGCAAGATTTAACCCTTTTACCACCTGGCAGCAAAATTTAACCTGTTAACTACCTGGCAGCAAGATTTAAGCTGTTTACCACCTGGCAGCAAGATTTAACCCGTTTACCACCTGGCAGCAAGATTTAACCCTTTTACCACCTGGCAGCAAGATTTAACCCGTTTACTACCTGGCAGCAAGATTTAACCAGTTTACCACCTGGCAGCAAGATTTATCCCTTTTACCACCTGGCAGCAAGATTTAACCCCTTTTTTCCACCTGGCAGCTAGATTTAACCCTTTTTATTACGTGGCAGCAAGATTTAGCCCTTTTACCACCTGGCAGCAAGATTTAACCCCTTTTTTCCACCTGGCAGCAAGATTTAACCCTTTTACCACCTGGCAGCAAGATTTAACCGCTTTTTTCCACCTGGCAGCAAGATTTAACCCTTTTTTAAACGTGGCAGCAAGATTTAACCGTTTTAACACCTGACAGCAAGATTTAACCCCTTTTTACCACCTGGCAGCAAGATTTAACCCTTTTACAAACTAGCAGCAAGATTTAACCCCTTTTTTCCATCTGACAGCAAGATTTAACCATTTTTTTCACCTGGCAGCAAGATTTAACCCTTTTACCACATGGCAGCAAGACTTATCCCCTTTTTTCCACATGGCAGCAAGATTTAACCCGATTACCACCTTGCAGCAAGATTTAACCCTTTTCCCACCTGGCAGCAGGATTTAACCCTTTACTACCTGGCAGCAAGATTTAAGCCGTTTACCACCTGGCAGCAAGATTTAACCTGTTTACCACCTGGCAGCAAGATTTAACCCTTTTACCATCTGTCAGCAATATTTAACCCTTTTACTACCTGGCAGCAAGATTTAACCCTTTTACCACCTGGCAGCAAGATTTACCCCTTTTTTTTACCTGGCAGCAAGATTTAAGCCATTTACCACATGGCAGCAATATTTAATCCGTTTACCACCTGGCAGCAAGATTTAACCCTTTTACCACCTGGCAGCAAAATTTAACCTGTTAACTACCTGGCAGAAAGATTTAAGCCGTTTACCATCTGGCAGCAAGATTTAACCCTTTTTTTCACGTGGCAGTAACATTTAACCCTTTTTCCAACTGGCAGCAAGATTTAACTCCTTTTTACCACCTGGCAGCAAGATTTAACCCTTTTACCACCTAGCAGCAAGATTTAACCCCTTTTTTCCACCTGGCAGTAAGATTTAACCCTTTTTTTTCACCTGGCAGCAAGATTTAACCTGTTTACCACCTTGCAGCAAGATTTAAGCCGTTTACCACCTGGCAGCAAGATTTAACCCTTCTCCCACCTGGCAGCAGGATTTAACCCTTTACTACCTGGCAGAAAGATTTAAGCCGTTTACCACCTGGCAGCAAGATTTAACCTGTTTACCACCTGGCAGCAAGATTTAACCCTTTTACCACCTGTCAGCAATATTTAACCCTTTTACTACCTGGCAGCAAGATTTAACCCTTTTACCACCTGGCAGCAAGATTTACCCCTTTTTTCTACCTGGCAGCAAGATTTAAGCCATTTACCACATGGCAGCAATATTTAATCCGTTTACCACCTGGCAGCAAGATTTAACCCTTTTACCACCTGGCAGCAAAATTTAACCTGTTAACTACCTGGCAGCAAGATTTAAGCTGTTTACCACCTGGCAGCAAGATTTAACCCGTTTACCACCTGGCAGCAAGATTTAACCCGTTTACTACCTGGCAGCAAGATTTAACCCTTTTACCACCTGGCAGCAAGATTTACCCCTTTTTTCTACCTGGCAGCAAGATTTAAGCCATTTACCACATGGCAGCAATATTTAATCCGTTTACCACCTGACAGCAAGATTTAACCCCTTTTTACCACCTGGCAGCAAGATTTAACCCTTTTACAAACTAGCAGCAAGATTTAACCCCTTTTTTCCATCTGACAGCAAGATTTAACCATTTTTTTCACCTGGCAGCAAGATTTAACCCTTTTACCACATGGCAGCAAGACTTATCCCCTTTTTTCCACATGGCAGCAAGATTTAACCCGATTACCACCTTGCAGCAAGATTTAACCCTTTTCCCACCTGGCAGCAGGATTTAACCCTTTACTACCTGGCAGCAAGATTTAAGCCGTTTACCACCTGGCAGCAAGATTTAACCTGTTTACCACCTGGCAGCAAGATTTAACCCTTTTACCATCTGTCAGCAATATTTAACCCTTTTACTACCTGGCAGCAAGATTTAACCCTTTTACCACCTGGCAGCAAGATTTACCCCTTTTTTTTACCTGGCAGCAAGATTTAAGCCATTTACCACATGGCAGCAATATTTAATCCGTTTACCACCTGGCAGCAAGATTTAACCCTTTTACCACCTGGCAGCAAAATTTAACCTGTTAACTACCTGGCAGAAAGATTTAAGCCGTTTACCATCTGGCAGCAAGATTTAACCCTTTTTTTCACGTGGCAGTAACATTTAACCCTTTTTCCAACTGGCAGCAAGATTTAACTCCTTTTTACCACCTGGCAGCAAGATTTAACCCTTTTACCACCTAGCAGCAAGATTTAACCCCTTTTTTCCACCTGGCAGTAAGATTTAACCCTTTTTTTTCACCTGGCAGCAAGATTTAACCTGTTTACCACCTTGCAGCAAGATTTAAGCCGTTTACCACCTGGCAGCAAGATTTAACCCTTCTCCCACCTGGCAGCAGGATTTAACCCTTTACTACCTGGCAGAAAGATTTAAGCCGTTTACCACCTGGCAGCAAGATTTAACCTGTTTACCACCTGGCAGCAAGATTTAACCCTTTTACCACCTGTCAGCAATATTTAACCCTTTTACTACCTGGCAGCAAGATTTAACCCTTTTACCACCTGGCAGCAAGATTTACCCCTTTTTTCTACCTGGCAGCAAGATTTAAGCCATTTACCACATGGCAGCAATATTTAATCCGTTTACCACCTGGCAGCAAGATTTAACCCTTTTACCACCTGGCAGCAAAATTTAACCTGTTAACTACCTGGCAGAAAGATTTAAGCCGTTTACCATCTGGCAGCAAGATTTAACCCTTTTTTTCACGTGGCAGTAAGATTTAACCCTTTTTCCAACTGGCAGCAAGATTTAACTCCTTTTTACCACCTGGCAGCAAGATTTAACCCTTTTACCACCTAGCAGCAAGATTTAACCCCTTTTTTCCACCTGGCAGCAAGATTTAACCCTTTTTTTTCACCTGGCAGCAAGATTTAACCTGTTTACCACCTTGCAGCAAGATTTAAGCCGTTTACCACCTGGCAGCAAGATTTAACCCTTCTCCCACCTGGCAGCAGGATTTAACCCTTTACTACCTGGCAGCAAGATTTAAGCCGTTTACCACCTGGCAGCAAGATTTAACCTGTTTACCACCTGGCAGCAAGATTTAACCCTTTTACCACCAGGCAGCAAGAATTAATCCTTTTTTTTCCAGCTGGCAGCAAGATGTAACCGCCTTTTTACACCTGACAGCAATATTTAACCCGTTTACCACCTGGCAGCAAGATTTAACCCACTTTCCGCCTGGCAGTAAGATTTAATCCTTTTTTTTCCACCTGGCAGCAAGATTTAACCCTTTTTTCTACATGGCAGCAAAATTTAAGCCGTTTACCAACTGGCAGCAAGATTTAGCCCATTTTTCTAGCTGGCAGCTAAATTTAACCCGTTTACCAACTGGCAGCAAGATTTAACCCTTTTACCACCTGGCAGCAAGATTTAACCCTTTTACTACCTGGCAGCAAGATGTAACCCTTTTTTCTACCTGGCAGCAAGATTTAAGCCATTTACCACATGGCAGCAAGATTTAATCCGTTTACCACCTGGCAGCAAGATTTAACCCTTTTACCACCTGGCAGCAAAATTTAACCTGTTAACTACCTGGCAGCAAGATTTAAGCTGTTTACCACCTGGCAGCAAGATTTAACCCCTTTTTTCCACCTGGCAGCAAGATTTAACCCTTTTACCACCTGGCAGCAAGATTTAACCGCTTTTTTCCACCTGGCAGCAAGATTTAACCCTTTTTTAAACGTGGCAGCAAGATTTAACCGTTTTAACACCTGACAGCAAGATTTAACCCCTTTTTACCACCTGGCAGCAAGATTTAACCCTTTTACAAACTAGCAGCAAGATTTAACCCCTTTTTTCCATCTGACAGCAAGATTTAACCATTTTTTTCACCTGGCAGCAAGATTTAACCCTTTTACCACATGGCAGCAAGACTTATCCCCTTTTTTCCACATGGCAGCAAGATTTAACCCGATTACCACCTTGCAGCAAGATTTAACCCTTTTCCCACCTGGCAGCAGGATTTAACCCTTTACTACCTGGCAGCAAGATTTAAGCCGTTTACCACCTGGCAGCAAGATTTAACCTGTTTACCACCTGGCAGCAAGATTTAACCCTTTTACCATCTGTCAGCAATATTTAACCCTTTTACTACCTGGCAGCAAGATTTAACCCTTTTACCACCTGGCAGCAAGATTTACCCCTTTTTTTTACCTGGCAGCAAGATTTAAGCCATTTACCACATGGCAGCAATATTTAATCCGTTTACCACCTGGCAGCAAGATTTAACCCTTTTACCACCTGGCAGCAAAATTTAACCTGTTAACTACCTGGCAGAAAGATTTAAGCCGTTTACCATCTGGCAGCAAGATTTAACCCTTTTTTTCACGTGGCAGTAACATTTAACCCTTTTTCCAACTGGCAGCAAGATTTAACTCCTTTTTACCACCTGGCAGCAAGATTTAACCCTTTTACCACCTAGCAGCAAGATTTAACCCCTTTTTTCCACCTGGCAGTAAGATTTAACCCTTTTTTTTCACCTGGCAGCAAGATTTCACCTGTTTACCACCTTGCAGCAAGATTTAAGCCGTTTACCACCTGGCAGCAAGATTTAACCCTTCTCCCACCTGGCAGCAGGATTTAACCCTTTACTACCTGGCAGAAAGATTTAAGCCGTTTACCACCTGGCAGCAAGATTTAACCTGTTTACCACCTGGCAGCAAGATTTAACCCTTTTACCACCTGTCAGCAATATTTAACCCTTTTACTACCTGGCAGCAAGATTTAACCCTTTTACCACCTGGCAGCAAGATTTACCCCTTTTTTCTACCTGGCAGCAAGATTTAAGCCATTTACCACATGGCAGCAATATTTAATCCGTTTACCACCTGGCAGCAAGATTTAACCCTTTTACCACCTGGCAGCAAAATTTAACCTGTTAACTACCTGGCAGCAAGATTTAAGCTGTTTACCACCTGGCAGCAAGATTTAACCCGTTTACCACCTGGCAGCAAGATTTAACCCGTTTACTACCTGGCAGCAAGATTTAACCCTTTTACCACCTGGCAGCAAGATTTACCCCTTTTTTCTACCTGGCAGCAAGATTTAAGCCATTTACCACATGGCAGCAATATTTAATCCGTTTACCACCTGACAGCAAGATTTAACCCCTTTTTACCACCTGGCAGCAAGATTTAACCCTTTTACAAACTAGCAGCAAGATTTAACCCCTTTTTTCCATCTGACAGCAAGATTTAACCATTTTTTTCACCTGGCAGCAAGATTTAACCCTTTTACCACATGGCAGCAAGACTTATCCCCTTTTTTCCACATGGCAGCAAGATTTAACCCGATTACCACCTTGCAGCAAGATTTAACCCTTTTCCCACCTGGCAGCAGGATTTAACCCTTTACTACCTGGCAGCAAGATTTAAGCCGTTTACCACCTGGCAGCAAGATTTAACCTGTTTACCACCTGGCAGCAAGATTTAACCCTTTTACCATCTGTCAGCAATATTTAACCCTTTTACTACCTGGCAGCAAGATTTAACCCTTTTACCACCTGGCAGCAAGATTTACCCCTTTTTTTTACCTGGCAGCAAGATTTAAGCCATTTACCACATGGCAGCAATATTTAATCCGTTTACCACCTGGCAGCAAGATTTAACCCTTTTACCACCTGGCAGCAAAATTTAACCTGTTAACTACCTGGCAGAAAGATTTAAGCCGTTTACCATCTGGCAGCAAGATTTAACCCTTTTTTTCACGTGGCAGTAACATTTAACCCTTTTTCCAACTGGCAGCAAGATTTAACTCCTTTTTACCACCTGGCAGCAAGATTTAACCCTTTTACCACCTAGCAGCAAGATTTAACCCCTTTTTTCCACCTGGCAGTAAGATTTAACCCTTTTTTTTCACCTGGCAGCAAGATTTAACCTGTTTACCACCTTGCAGCAAGATTTAAGCCGTTTACCACCTGGCAGCAAGATTTAACCCTTCTCCCACCTGGCAGCAGGATTTAACCCTTTACTACCTGGCAGAAAGATTTAAGCCGTTTACCACCTGGCAGCAAGATTTAACCTGTTTACCACCTGGCAGCAAGATTTAACCCTTTTACCACCTGTCAGCAATATTTAACCCTTTTACTACCTGGCAGCAAGATTTAACCCTTTTACCACCTGGCAGCAAGATTTACCCCTTTTTTCTACCTGGCAGCAAGATTTAAGCCATTTACCACATGGCAGCAATATTTAATCCGTTTACCACCTGGCAGCAAGATTTAACCCTTTTACCACCTGGCAGCAAAATTTAACCTGTTAACTACCTGGCAGAAAGATTTAAGCCGTTTACCATCTGGCAGCAAGATTTAACCCTTTTTTTCACGTGGCAGTAAGATTTAACCCTTTTTCCAACTGGCAGCAAGATTTAACTCCTTTTTACCACCTGGCAGCAAGATTTAACCCTTTTACCACCTAGCAGCAAGATTTAACCCCTTTTTTCCACCTGGCAGCAAGATTTAACCCTTTTTTTTCACCTGGCAGCAAGATTTAACCTGTTTACCACCTTGCAGCAAGATTTAAGCCGTTTACCACCTGGCAGCAAGATTTAACCCTTCTCCCACCTGGCAGCAGGATTTAACCCTTTACTACCTGGCAGCAAGATTTAAGCCGTTTACCACCTGGCAGCAAGATTTAACCTGTTTACCACCTGGCAGCAAGATTTAACCCTTTTACCACCAGGCAGCAAGAATTAATCCTTTTTTTTCCAGCTGGCAGCAAGATGTAACCGCCTTTTTACACCTGACAGCAATATTTAACCCGTTTACCACCTGGCAGCAAGATTTAACCCACTTTCCGCCTGGCAGTAAGATTTAATCCTTTTTTTTCCACCTGGCAGCAAGATTTAACCCTTTTTTCTACATGGCAGCAAAATTTAAGCCGTTTACCAACTGGCAGCAAGATTTAGCCCATTTTTCTAGCTGGCAGCTAAATTTAACCCGTTTACCAACTGGCAGCAAGATTTAACCCTTTTACCACCTGGCAGCAAGATTTAACCCTTTTACTACCTGGCAGCAAGATGTAACCCTTTTTTCTACCTGGCAGCAAGATTTAAGCCATTTACCACATGGCAGCAAGATTTAATCCGTTTACCACCTGGCAGCAAGATTTAACCCTTTTACCACCTGGCAGCAAAATTTAACCTGTTAACTACCTGGCAGCAAGATTTAAGCTGTTTACCACCTGGCAGCAAGATTTAACCCGTTTACCACCTGGCAGCAAGATTTAACCCTTTTACCACCTGGCAGCAAGATTTAACCCGTTTACTACCTGGCAGCAAGATTTAACCAGTTTACCACCTGGCAGCAAGATTTATCCCTTTTACCACCTGGCAGCAAGATTTAACCCCTTTTTTCCACCTGGCAGCTAGATTTAACCCTTTTTATTACGTGGCAGCAAGATTTAGCCCTTTTACCACCTGGCAGCAAGATTTAACCCCTTTTTTCCACCTGGCAGCAAGATTTAACCCTTTTACCACCTGGCAGCAAGATTTAACCGCTTTTTTCCACCTGGCAGCAAGATTTAACCCTTTTTTAAACGTGGCAGCAAGATTTAACCGTTTTAACACCTGACAGCAAGATTTAACCCCTTTTTACCACCTGGCAGCAAGATTTAACCCTTTTACAAACTAGCAGCAAGATTTAACCCCTTTTTTCCATCTGACAGCAAGATTTAACCATTTTTTTCACCTGGCAGCAAGATTTAACCCTTTTACCACATGGCAGCAAGACTTATCCCCTTTTTTCCACATGGCAGCAAGATTTAACCCGATTACCACCTTGCAGCAAGATTTAACCCTTTTCCCACCTGGCAGCAGGATTTAACCCTTTACTACCTGGCAGCAAGATTTAAGCCGTTTACCACCTGGCAGCAAGATTTAACCTGTTTACCACCTGGCAGCAAGATTTAACCCTTTTACCATCTGTCAGCAATATTTAACCCTTTTACTACCTGGCAGCAAGATTTAACCCTTTTACCACCTGGCAGCAAGATTTACCCCTTTTTTTTACCTGGCAGCAAGATTTAAGCCATTTACCACATGGCAGCAATATTTAATCCGTTTACCACCTGGCAGCAAGATTTAACCCTTTTACCACCTGGCAGCAAAATTTAACCTGTTAACTACCTGGCAGAAAGATTTAAGCCGTTTACCATCTGGCAGCAAGATTTAACCCTTTTTTTCACGTGGCAGTAACATTTAACCCTTTTTCCAACTGGCAGCAAGATTTAACTCCTTTTTACCACCTGGCAGCAAGATTTAACCCTTTTACCACCTAGCAGCAAGATTTAACCCCTTTTTTCCACCTGGCAGTAAGATTTAACCCTTTTTTTTCACCTGGCAGCAAGATTTAACCTGTTTACCACCTTGCAGCAAGATTTAAGCCGTTTACCACCTGGCAGCAAGATTTAACCCTTCTCCCACCTGGCAGCAGGATTTAACCCTTTACTACCTGGCAGAAAGATTTAAGCCGTTTACCACCTGGCAGCAAGATTTAACCTGTTTACCACCTGGCAGCAAGATTTAACCCTTTTACCACCTGTCAGCAATATTTAACCCTTTTACTACCTGGCAGCAAGATTTAACCCTTTTACCACCTGGCAGCAAGATTTACCCCTTTTTTCTACCTGGCAGCAAGATTTAAGCCATTTACCACATGGCAGCAATATTTAATCCGTTTACCACCTGGCAGCAAGATTTAACCCTTTTACCACCTGGCAGCAAAATTTAACCTGTTAACTACCTGGCAGAAAGATTTAAGCCGTTTACCATCTGGCAGCAAGATTTAACCCTTTTTTTCACGTGGCAGTAAGATTTAACCCTTTTTCCAACTGGCAGCAAGATTTAACTCCTTTTTACCACCTGGCAGCAAGATTTAACCCTTTTACCACCTAGCAGCAAGATTTAACCCCTTTTTTCCACCTGGCAGCAAGATTTAACCCTTTTTTTTCACCTGGCAGCAAGATTTAACCTGTTTACCACCTTGCAGCAAGATTTAAGCCGTTTACCACCTGGCAGCAAGATTTAACCCTTCTCCCACCTGGCAGCAGGATTTAACCCTTTACTACCTGGCAGCAAGATTTAAGCCGTTTACCACCTGGCAGCAAGATTTAACCTGTTTACCACCTGGCAGCAAGATTTAACCCTTTTACCACCAGGCAGCAAGAATTAATCCTTTTTTTTCCAGCTGGCAGCAAGATGTAACCGCCTTTTTACACCTGACAGCAATATTTAACCCGTTTACCACCTGGCAGCAAGATTTAACCCACTTTCCGCCTGGCAGTAAGATTTAATCCTTTTTTTTCCACCTGGCAGCAAGATTTAACCCTTTTTTCTACATGGCAGCAAAATTTAAGCCGTTTACCAACTGGCAGCAAGATTTAGCCCATTTTTCTAGCTGGCAGCTAAATTTAACCCGTTTACCAACTGGCAGCAAGATTTAACCCTTTTACCACCTGGCAGCAAGATTTAACCCTTTTACTACCTGGCAGCAAGATGTAACCCTTTTTTCTACCTGGCAGCAAGATTTAAGCCATTTACCACATGGCAGCAAGATTTAATCCGTTTACCACCTGGCAGCAAGATTTAACCCTTTTACCACCTGGCAGCAAAATTTAACCTGTTAACTACCTGGCAGCAAGATTTAAGCTGTTTACCACCTGGCAGCAAGATTTAACCCGTTTACCACCTGGCAGCAAGATTTAACCCTTTTACCACCTGGCAGCAAGATTTAACCCGTTTACTACCTGGCAGCAAGATTTAACCAGTTTACCACCTGGCAGCAAGATTTATCCCTTTTACCACCTGGCAGCAAGATTTAACCCCTTTTTTCCACCTGGCAGCTAGATTTAACCCTTTTTATTACGTGGCAGCAAGATTTAGCCCTTTTACCACCTGGCAGCAAGATTTAACCCCTTTTTTCCACCTGGCAGCAAGATTTAACCCTTTTACCACCTGGCAGCAAGATTTAACCGCTTTTTTCCACCTGGCAGCAAGATTTAACCCTTTTTTAAACGTGGCAGCAAGATTTAACCGTTTTAACACCTGACAGCAAGATTTAACCCCTTTTTACCACCTGGCAGCAAGATTTAACCCTTTTACAAACTAGCAGCAAGATTTAACCCCTTTTTTCCATCTGACAGCAAGATTTAACCATTTTTTTCACCTGGCAGCAAGATTTAACCCTTTTACCACATGGCAGCAAGACTTATCCCCTTTTTTCCACATGGCAGCAAGATTTAACCCGATTACCACCTTGCAGCAAGATTTAACCCTTTTCCCACCTGGCAGCAGGATTTAACCCTTTACTACCTGGCAGCAAGATTTAAGCCGTTTACCACCTGGCAGCAAGATTTAACCTGTTTACCACCTGGCAGCAAGATTTAACCCTTTTACCATCTGTCAGCAATATTTAACCCTTTTACTACCTGGCAGCAAGATTTAACCCTTTTACCACCTGGCAGCAAGATTTACCCCTTTTTTTTACCTGGCAGCAAGATTTAAGCCATTTACCACATGGCAGCAATATTTAATCCGTTTACCACCTGGCAGCAAGATTTAACCCTTTTACCACCTGGCAGCAAAATTTAACCTGTTAACTACCTGGCAGAAAGATTTAAGCCGTTTACCATCTGGCAGCAAGATTTAACCCTTTTTTTCACGTGGCAGTAACATTTAACCCTTTTTCCAACTGGCAGCAAGATTTAACTCCTTTTTACCACCTGGCAGCAAGATTTAACCCTTTTACCACCTAGCAGCAAGATTTAACCCCTTTTTTCCACCTGGCAGTAAGATTTAACCCTTTTTTTTCACCTGGCAGCAAGATTTAACCTGTTTACCACCTTGCAGCAAGATTTAAGCCGTTTACCACCTGGCAGCAAGATTTAACCCTTCTCCCACCTGGCAGCAGGATTTAACCCTTTACTACCTGGCAGAAAGATTTAAGCCGTTTACCACCTGGCAGCAAGATTTAACCTGTTTACCACCTGGCAGCAAGATTTAACCCTTTTACCACCTGTCAGCAATATTTAACCCTTTTACTACCTGGCAGCAAGATTTAACCCTTTTACCACCTGGCAGCAAGATTTACCCCTTTTTTCTACCTGGCAGCAAGATTTAAGCCATTTACCACATGGCAGCAATATTTAATCCGTTTACCACCTGGCAGCAAGATTTAACCCTTTTACCACCTGGCAGCAAAATTTAACCTGTTAACTACCTGGCAGCAAGATTTAAGCTGTTTACCACCTGGCAGCAAGATTTAACCCGTTTACCACCTGGCAGCAAGATTTAACCCGTTTACTACCTGGCAGCAAGATTTAACCAGTTTACCACCTGGCAGCAAGATTTATCCCTTTTACCACCTGGCAGCAAGATTTAACCCCTTTTTTCCACCTGGCAGCTAGATTTAACCCTTTTTATTACGTGGCAGCAAGATTTAGCCCTTTTACCACCTGGCAGCAAGATTTAACCCCTTTTTTCCACCTGGCAGCAAGATTTAACCCTTTTACCACCTGGCAGCAAGATTTAACCGCTTTTTTCCACCTGGCAGCAAGATTTAACCCTTTTTTAAACGTGGCAGCAAGATTTAACCGTTTTAACACCTGACAGCAAGATTTAACCCCTTTTTACCACCTGGCAGCAAGATTTAACCCTTTTACAAACTAGCAGCAAGATTTAACCCCTTTTTTCCATCTGACAGCAAGATTTAACCATTTTTTTCACCTGGCAGCAAGATTTAACCCTTTTACCACATGGCAGCAAGACTTATCCCCTTTTTTCCACATGGCAGCAAGATTTAACCCGATTACCACCTTGCAGCAAGATTTAACCCTTTTCCCACCTGGCAGCAGGATTTAACCCTTTACTACCTGGCAGCAAGATTTAAGCCGTTTACCACCTGGCAGCAAGATTTAACCTGTTTACCACCTGGCAGCAAGATTTAACCCTTTTACCATCTGTCAGCAATATTTAACCCTTTTACTACCTGGCAGCAAGATTTAACCCTTTTACCACCTGGCAGCAAGATTTACCCCTTTTTTTTACCTGGCAGCAAGATTTAAGCCATTTACCACATGGCAGCAATATTTAATCCGTTTACCACCTGGCAGCAAGATTTAACCCTTTTACCACCTGGCAGCAAAATTTAACCTGTTAACTACCTGGCAGAAAGATTTAAGCCGTTTACCATCTGGCAGCAAGATTTAACCCTTTTTTTCACGTGGCAGTAACATTTAACCCTTTTTCCAACTGGCAGCAAGATTTAACTCCTTTTTACCACCTGGCAGCAAGATTTAACCCTTTTACCACCTAGCAGCAAGATTTAACCCCTTTTTTCCACCTGGCAGTAAGATTTAACCCTTTTTTTTCACCTGGCAGCAAGATTTAACCTGTTTACCACCTTGCAGCAAGATTTAAGCCGTTTACCACCTGGCAGCAAGATTTAACCCTTCTCCCACCTGGCAGCAGGATTTAACCCTTTACTACCTGGCAGAAAGATTTAAGCCGTTTACCACCTGGCAGCAAGATTTAACCTGTTTACCACCTGGCAGCAAGATTTAACCCTTTTACCACCTGTCAGCAATATTTAACCCTTTTACTACCTGGCAGCAAGATTTAACCCTTTTACCACCTGGCAGCAAGATTTACCCCTTTTTTCTACCTGGCAGCAAGATTTAAGCCATTTACCACATGGCAGCAATATTTAATCCGTTTACCACCTGGCAGCAAGATTTAACCCTTTTACCACCTGGCAGCAAAATTTAACCTGTTAACTACCTGGCAGAAAGATTTAAGCCGTTTACCATCTGGCAGCAAGATTTAACCCTTTTTTTCACGTGGCAGTAAGATTTAACCCTTTTTCCAACTGGCAGCAAGATTTAACTCCTTTTTACCACCTGGCAGCAAGATTTAACCCTTTTACCACCTAGCAGCAAGATTTAACCCCTTTTTTCCACCTGGCAGCAAGATTTAACCCTTTTTTTTCACCTGGCAGCAAGATTTAACCTGTTTACCACCTTGCAGCAAGATTTAAGCCGTTTACCACCTGGCAGCAAGATTTAACCCTTCTCCCACCTGGCAGCAGGATTTAACCCTTTACTACCTGGCAGCAAGATTTAAGCCGTTTACCACCTGGCAGCAAGATTTAACCTGTTTACCACCTGGCAGCAAGATTTAACCCTTTTACCACCAGGCAGCAAGAATTAA
>NW_027365776.1:0-93812 GCF_046119375.1 Phyllobates terribilis | reverse complement strand
GAAAGGAGCTGGCATCTCACTCTCTTTGAATCTTCTTTATCATGCTAGGATTAACAGGAAAAAGCTAAAAATTTCAGAATTGCACCTTGCAATGTGGAGATATTACTGTTTGTGCATTTACAATATTCATTGATTTTTGCCATTGAAAAACATGTTTTTCATATACCAGAAATGTTTGAAGCTACTGACTGAATGAAAGGAGCTGGCATCTCACTCTCTTTGAATCTTCTTTATCATGCTAGGATTAGCAGGAAAAAGCAAAAAATTTCAGAATTGCACCTTGCAATGTGGAGATATTACTGTTTGTGCATTTACAATATTCATTGATTTTTGCCATTGAAAAACGTCCAGAAATGTTTGAAGCTACTGACTGAATGAAAGGAGCTGGCATCTCACTCTCTTTGAATCTTCTTTATCATGCTAGGATTAACAGGAAAAAGCTAAAAATTTCAGAATTGCACCGTGCAATGTGGAGATATTACTGTTTGTGCATTTACAATATTCATTGATTTTTGCCATTGAAAAACATGTTTTTCATATACCAGAAATGTTTGAAGCTACTGACTGAATGAAAGGAGCTGGCATCTCACTCTCTTTGAATCTTCTTTATCATGCTAGGATTAACAGGAAAAAGCAAAAAATTTCAGAATTGCACCGTGCAATGTGGAGATATTACTGTTTGTGCATTTACAATATTCATTGATTTTTGCCATTGAAAAACATGTTTTTCATATACCAGAAATGTTTGAAGCTACTGACTGAATGAAAGGAGCTGGCATCTCACTCTCTTTGAATCTTCTTTATCATGCTAGGATTAGCAGGAAAAAGCTAAAAATTTCAGAATTGCACCGTGCAATGTGGAGATATTACTGTTTGTGCATTTACAATATTCATTGATTTTTGCCATTGAAAAACGTCCAGAAATGTTTGAAGCTACTGACTGAATGAAAGGAGCTGGCATCTCACTCTCTTTGAATCTTCTTTATCATGCTAGGATTAACAGGAAAAAGCTAAAAATTTCAGAATTGCACCTTGCAATGTGGAGATATTACTGTTTGTGCATTTACAATATTCATTGATTTTTGCCATTGAAAAACATGTTTTTCAAATACCAGAAATGTTTGAAGCTACTGACTGAATGAAAGGAGCTGGCATCTCACTCTCTTTGAATCTTCTTTATCATGCTAGGATTAGCAGGAAAAAGCAAAAAATTTCAGAATTGCACCGTGCAATGTGGAGATATTACTGTTTGTGCATTTACAATATTCATTGATTTTTGCCATTGAAAAACATGTTTTTCATATACCAGAAATGTTTGAAGCTACTGACTGAATGAAAGGAGCTGGCATCTCACTCTCTTTGAATCTTCTTTATCATGCTAGGATTAACAGGAAAAAGCTAAAAATTTCAGAATTGCACCTTGCAATGTGGAGATATTACTGTTTGTGCATTTACAATATTCATTGATTTTTGCCATTGAAAAACATGTTTTTCATATACCAGAAATGTTTGAAGCTACTGACTGAATGAAAGGAGCTGGCATCTCACTCTCTTTGAATCTTCTTTATCATGCTAGGATTAACAGGAAAAAGCTAAAAATTTCAGAATTGCACCTTGCAATGTGGAGATATTACTGTTTGTGCATTTACAATATTCATTGATTTTTGCCATTGAAAAACGTTTTTCATATACCAGAAATGTTTGAAGCTACTGACTGAATGAAAGGAGCTGGCATCTCACTCTCTTTGAATCTTCTTTATCATGCTAGGATTAACAGGAAAAAGCTAAAAATTTCAGAATTGCACCGTGCAATGTGGAGATATTACTGTTTGTGCATTTACAATATTCATTGATTTTTGCCATTGAAAAACATGTTTTTCATATACCAGAAATGTTTGAAGCTACTGACTGAATGAAAGGAGCTGGCATCTCACTCTCTTTGAATCTTCTTTATCATGCTAGGATTAACAGGAAAAAGCTAAAAATTTCAGAATTGCACCTTGCAATGTGGAGATATTACTGTTTGTGCATTTACAATATTCAATGATTTTTGCCATTGAAAAACATGTTTTTCATATACCAGAAATGTTTGAAGCTACTGACTGAATGAAAGGAGCTGGCATCTCACTCTCTTTGAATCTTCTTTATCATGCTAGGATTAGCAGGAAAAAGCAAAAAATTTCAGAATTGCACCGTGCAATGTGGAGATATTACTGTTTGTGCATTTACAATATTCATTGATTTTTGCCATTGAAAAACGTCCAGAAATGTTTGAAGCTACTGACTGAATGAAAGGAGCTGGCATCTCACTCTCTTTGAATCTTCTTTATCATGCTAGGATTAGCAGGAAAAAGCAAAAAATTTCAGAATTGCACCGTGCAATGTGGAGATATTACTGTTTGTGCATTTACAATATTCATTGATTTTTGCCATTGAAAAACATGTTTTTCATATACCAGAAATGTTTGAAGCTACTGACTGAATGAAAGGAGCTGGCATCTCACTCTCTTTGAATCTTCTTTATCATGCTAGGATTAGCAGGAAAAAGCAAAAAATTTCAGAATTGCACCTTGCAATGTGGAGATATTACTGTTTGTGCATTTACAATATTCATTGATTTTTGCCATTGAAAAACATGTTTTTCATATACCAGAAATGTTTGAAGCTACTGACTGAATGAAAGGAGCTGGCATTTCACTCTCTTTGAATCTTCTTTATCATGCTAGGATTAACAGGAAAAAGCTAAAAATTTCAGAATTGCACCGTGCAATGTGGAGATATTACTGTTTGTGCATTTACAATATTCATTGATTTTTGCCATTGAAAAACGTCCAGAAATGTTTGAAGCTACTGACTGAATGAAAGGAGCTGGCATCTCACTCTCTTTGAATCTTCTTTATCATGCTAGGATTAACAGGAAAAAGCTAAAAATTTCAGAATTGCACCTTGCAATGTGGAGATATTACTGTTTGTGCATTTACAATATTCATTGATTTTTGCCATTGAAAAACATGTTTTTCATATACCAGAAATGTTTGAAGCTACTGACTGAATGAAAGGAGCTGGCATCTCACTCTCTTTGAATCTTCTTTATCATGCTAGGATTAGCAGGAAAAAGCAAAAAATTTCAGAATTGCACCGTGCAATGTGGAGATATTACTGTTTGTGCATTTACAATATTCATTGATTTTTGCCATTGAAAAACATGTTTTTCATATACCAGAAATGTTTGAAGCTACTGACTGAATGAAAGGAGCTGGCATCTCACTCTCTTTGAATCTTCTTTATCATGCTAGGATTAACAGGAAAAAGCTAAAAATTTCAGAATTGCACCTTGCAATGTGGAGATATTACTGTTTGTGCATTGACAATATTCATTGATTTTTGCCATTGAAAAACATGTTTTTCATATACCAGAAATGTTTGAAGCTACTGACTGAATGAAAGGAGCTGGCATCTCACTCTCTTTGAATCTTCTTTATCATGCTAGGATTAACAGGAAAAAGCTAAAAATTTCAGAATTGCACCTTGCAATGTGGAGATATTACTGTTTGTGCATTTACAATATTCATTGATTTTTGCCATTGAAAAACGTTTTTCATATACCAGAAATGTTTGAAGCTACTGACTGAATGAAAGGAGCTGGCATCTCACTCTCTTTGAATCTTCTTTATCATGCTAGGATTAACAGGAAAAAGCTAAAAATTTCAGAATTGCACCTTGCAATGTGGAGATATTACTGTTTGTGCATTTACAATATTCATTGATTTTTGCCATTGAAAAACATGTTTTTCATATACCAGAAATGTTTGAAGCTACTGACTGAATGAAAGGAGCTGGCATCTCACTCTCTTTGAATCTTCTTTATCATGCTAGGATTAGCAGGAAAAAGCAAAAAATTTCAGAATTGCACCGTGCAATGTGGAGATATTACTGTTTGTGCATTTACAATATTCATTGATTTTTGCCATTGAAAAACATGTTTTTCATATACCAGAAATGTTTGAAGCTACTGACTGAATGAAAGGAGCTGGCATCTCACTCTCTTTGAATCTTCTTTATCATGCTAGGATTAGCAGGAAAAAGCAAAAAATTTCAGAATTGCACCGTGCAATGTGGAGATATTACTGTTTGTGCATTTACAATATTCATTGATTTTTGCCATTGAAAAACATGTTTTTCATATACCAGAAATGTTTGAAGCTACTGACTGAATGAAAGGAGCTGGCATCTCACTCTCTTTGAATCTTCTTTATCATGCTAGGATTAGCAGGAAAAAGCAAAAAATTTCAGAATTGCACCGTGCAATGTGGAGATATTACTGTTTGTGCATTTACAATATTCATTGATTTTTGCCATTGAAAAACATGTTTTTCATATACCAGAAATGTTTGAAGCTACTGACTGAATGAAAGGAGCTGGCATCTCACTCTCTTTGAATCTTCTTTATCATGCTAGGATTAACAGGAAAAAGCTAAAAATTTCAGAATTGCACCTTGCAATGTGGAGATATTACTGTTTGTGCATTTACAATATTCATTGATTTTTGCCATTGAAAAACATGTTTTTCATATACCAGAAATGTTTGAAGCTACTGACTGAATGAAAGGAGCTGGCATCTCACTCTCTTTGAATCTTCTTTATCATGCTAGGATTAACAGGAAAAAGCAAAAAATTTCAGAATTGCACCGTGCAATGTGGAGATATTACTGTTTGTGCATTTACAATATTCATTGATTTTTGCCATTGAAAAACGTCCAGAAATGTTTGAAGCTACTGACTGAATGAAAGGAGCTGGCATCTCACTCTCTTTGAATCTTCTTTATCATGCTAGGATTAGCAGGAAAAAGCAAAAAATTTCAGAATTGCACCGTGCAATGTGGAGATATTACTGTTTGTGCATTTACAATATTCATTGATTTTTGCCATTGAAAAACATGTTTTTCATATACCAGAAATGTTTGAAGCTACTGACTGAATGAAAGGAGCTGGCATCTCACTCTCTTTGAATCTTCTTTATCATGCTAGGATTAACAGGAAAAAGCAAAAAATTTCAGAATTGCACCGTGCAATGTGGAGATATTACTGTTTGTGCATTTACAATATTCATTGATTTTTGCCATTGAAAAACGTCCAGAAATGTTTGAAGCTACTGACTGAATGAAAGGAGCTGGCATCTCACTCTCTTTGAATCTTCTTTATCATGCTAGGATTAGCAGGAAAAAGCTAAAAATTTCAGAATTGCACCGTGCAATGTGGAGATATTACTGTTTGTGCATTTACAATATTCATTGATTTTTGCCATTGAAAAACATGTTTTTCATATACCAGAAATGTTTGAAGCTACTGACTGAATGAAAGGAGCTGGCATCTCACTCTCTTTGAATCTTCTTTATCATGCTAGGATTAACAGGAAAAAGCTAAAAATTTCAGAATTGCACCTTGCAATGTGGAGATATTACTGTTTGTGCATTTACAATATTCATTGATTTTTGCCATTGAAAAACGTCCAGAAATGTTTGAAGCTACTGACTGAATGAAAGGAGCTGGCATCTCACTCTCTTTGAATCTTCTTTATCATGCTAGGATTAACAGGAAAAAGCAAAAAATTTCAGAATTGCACCTTGCAATGTGGAGATATTACTGTTTGTGCATTTACAATATTCATTGATTTTTGCCATTGAAAAACGTCCAGAAATGTTTGAAGCTACTGACTGAATGAAAGGAGCTGGCATCTCACTCTCTTTGAATCTTCTTTATCATGCTAGGATTAGCAGGAAAAAGCAAAAAAGTTCAGAATTGCACCGTGCAATGTGGAGATATTACTGTTTGTGCATTTACAATATTCATTGATTTTTGCCATTGAAAAACATGTTTTTCATATACCAGAAATGTTTGAAGCTACTGACTGAATGAAAGGAGCTGGCATCTCACTCTCTTTGAATCTTCTTTATCATGCTAGGATTAACAGGAAAAAGCAAAAAATTTCAGAATTGCACCTTGCAATGTGGAGATATTACTGTTTGTGCATTTACAATATTCATTGATTTTTGCCATTGAAAAACATGTTTTTCATATACCAGAAATGTTTGAAGCTACTGACTGAATGAAAGGAGCTGGCATCTCACTCTCTTTGAATCTTCTTTATCATGCTAGGATTAACAGGAAAAAGCAAAAAATTTCAGAATTGCACCGTGCAATGTGGAGATATTACTGTTTGTGCATTTACAATATTCATTGATTTTTGCCATTGAAAAACGTCCAGAAATGTTTGAAGCTACTGACTGAATGAAAGGAGCTGGCATCTCACTCTCTTTGAATCTTCTTTATCATGCTAGGATTAGCAGGAAAAAGCAAAAAATTTCAGAATTGCACCGTGCAATGTGGAGATATTACTGTTTGTGCATTTACAATATTCATTGATTTTTGCCATTGAAAAACATGTTTTTCATATACCAGAAATGTTTGAAGCTACTGACTGAATGAAAGGAGCTGGCATCTCACTCTCTTTGAATCTTCTTTATCATGCTAGGATTAACAGGAAAAAGCAAAAAATTTCAGAATTGCACCGTGCAATGTGGAGATATTACTGTTTGTGCATTTACAATATTCATTGATTTTTGCCATTGAAAAACATGTTTTTCATATACCAGAAATGTTTGAAGCTACTGACTGAATGAAAGGAGCTGGCATCTCACTCTCTTTGAATCTTCTTTATCATGCTAGGATTAGCAGGAAAAAGCAAAAAATTTCAGAATTGCACCTTGCAATGTGGAGATATTACTGTTTGTGCATTTACAATATTCATTGATTTTTGCCATTGAAAAACATGTTTTTCATATACCAGAAATGTTTGAAGCTACTGACTGAATGAAAGGAGCTGGCATCTCACTCTCTTTGAATCTTCTTTATCATGCTAGGATTAACAGGAAAAAGCAAAAAATTTCAGAATTGCACCGTGCAATGTGGAGATATTACTCTTTGTGCATTTACAATATTCATTGATTTTTGCCATTGAAAAACATGTTTTTCATATACCAGAAATGTTTGAAGCTACTGACTGAATGAAAGGAGCTGGCATCTCACTCTCTTTGAATCTTCTTTATCATGCTAGGATTAACAGGAAAAAGCTAAAAATTTCAGAATTGCACCTTGCAATGTGGAGATATTACTGTTTGTGCATTTACAATATTCATTGATTTTTGCCATTGAAAAACATGTTTTTCATATACCAGAAATGTTTGAAGCTACTGACTGAATGAAAGGAGCTGGCATCTCACTCTCTTTGAATCTTTTTTATCATGCTAGGATTAACAGGAAAAAGCTAAAAATTTCAGAATTACACCGTGCAATGTGGAGATATTACTGTTTGTGCATTTACAATATTCATTGATTTTTGCCATTGAAAAACATGTTTTTCATATACCAGAAATGTTTGAAGCTACTGACTGAATGAAAGGAGCTGGCATCTCACTCTCTTTGAATCTTCTTTATCATGCTAGGATTAACAGGAAAAAGCTAAAAATTTCAGAATTGCACCTTGCAATGTGGAGATATTACTGTTTGTGCATTTACAATATTCATTGATTTTTGCCATTGAAAAACATGTTTTTCATATACCAGAAATGTTTGAAGCTACTGACTGAATGAAAGGAGCTGGCATCTCACTCTCTTTGAATCTTCTTTATCATGCTAGGATTAGCAGGAAAAAGCAAAAAATTTCAGAATTGCACCGTGCAATGTGGAGATATTACTGTTTGTGCATTTACAATATTCATTGATTTTTGCCATTGAAAAACATGTTTTTCATATACCAGAAATGTTTGAAGCTACTGACTGAATGAAAGGAGCTGGCATCTCACTCTCTTTGAATCTTCTTTATCATGCTAGGATTAGCAGGAAAAAGCTAAAAATTTCAGAATTGCACCTTGCAATGTGGAGATATTACTGTTTGTGCATTTACAATATTCATTGATTTTTGCCATTGAAAAACATGTTTTTCATATACCAGAAATGTTTGAAGCTACTGACTGAATGAAAGGAGCTGGCATCTCACTCTCTTTGAATCTTCTTTATCATGCTAGGATTAACAGGAAAAAGCTAAAAATTTCAGAATTGCACCTTGCAATGTGGAGATATTACTGTTTGTGCATTTACAATATTCATTGATTTTTGCCATTGAAAAACATGTTTTTCATATACCAGAAATGTTTGAAGCTACTGACTGAATGAAAGGAGCTGGCATCTCACTCTCTTTGAATCTTCTTTATCATGCTAGGATTAGCAGGAAAAAGCTAAAAATTTCAGAATTGCACCGTGCAATGTGGAGATATTACTGTTTGTGCATTTACAATATTCATTGATTTTTGCCATTGAAAAACATGTTTTTCATATACCAGAAATGTTTGAAGCTACTGACTGAATGAAAGGAGCTGGCATCTCACTCTCTTTGAATCTTCTTTATCATGCTAGGATTAACAGGAAAAAGCTAAAAATTTCAGAATTGCACCTTGCAATGTGGAGATATTACTGTTTGTGCATTTACAATATTCATTGATTTTTGCCATTGAAAAACATGTTTTTCATATACCAGAAATGTTTGAAGCTACTGACTGAATGAAAGGAGCTGGCATCTCACTCTCTTTGAATCTTCTTTATCATGCTAGGATTAGCAGGAAAAAGCAAAAAATTTCAGAATTGCACCGTGCAATGTGGAGATATTACTGTTTGTGCATTTACAATATTCATTGATTTTTGCCATTGAAAAACGTCCAGAAATGTTTGAAGCTACTGACTGAATGAAAGGAGCTGGCATCTCACTCTCTTTGAATCTTCTTTATCATGCTAGGATTAGCAGGAAAAAGCAAAAAATTTCAGAATTGCACCGTGCAATGTGGAGATATTACTGTTTGTGCATTTACAATATTCATTGATTTTTGCCATTGAAAAACATGTTTTTCATATACCAGAAATGTTTGAAGCTACTGACTGAATGAAAGGAGCTGGCATCTCACTCTCTTTGAATCTTCTTTATCATGCTAGGATTAGCAGGAAAAAGCAAAAAATTTCAGAATTGCACCTTGCAATGTGGAGATATTACTGTTTGTGCATTTACAATATTCATTGATTTTTGCCATTGAAAAACATGTTTTTCATATACCAGAAATGTTTGAAGCTACTGACTGAATGAAAGGAGCTGGCATCTCACTCTCTTTGAATCTTCTTTATCATGCTAGGATTAACAGGAAAAAGCTAAAAATTTCAGAATTGCACCGTGCAATGTGGAGATATTACTGTTTGTGCATTTACAATATTCATTGATTTTTGCCATTGAAAAACATGTTTTTCATATACCAGAAATGTTTGAAGCTACTGACTGAATGAAAGGAGCTGGCATCTCACTCTCTTTGAATCTTCTTTATCATGCTAGGATTAACAGGAAAAAGCTAAAAATTTCAGAATTGCACCGTGCAATGTGGAGATATTACTGTTTGTGCATTTACAATATTCATTGATTTTTGCCATTGAAAAACATGTTTTTCATATACCAGAAATGTTTGAAGCTACTGACTGAATGAAAGGAGCTGGCATCTCACTCTCTTTGAATCTTCTTTATCATGCTAGGATTAGCAGGAAAAAGCTAAAAATTTCAGAATTGCACCTTGCAATGTGGAGATATTACTGTTTGTGCATTTACAATATTCATTGATTTTTGCCATTGAAAAACGTCCAGAAATGTTTGAAGCTACTGACTGAATGAAAGGAGCTGGCATCTCACTCTCTTTGAATCTTCTTTATCATGCTAGGATTAACAGGAAAAAGCTAAAAATTTCAGAATTGCACCTTGCAATGTGGAGATATTACTGTTTGTGCATTTACAATATTCATTGATTTTTGCCATTGAAAAACATGTTTTTCATATACCAGAAATGTTTGAAGCTACTGACTGAATGAAAGGAGCTGGCATCTCACTCTCTTTGAATCTTCTTTATCATGCTAGGATTAGCAGGAAAAAGCAAAAAATTTCAGAATTGCACCGTGCAATGTGGAGATATTACTGTTTGTGCATTTACAATATTCATTGATTTTTGCCATTGAAAAACATGTTTTTCATATACCAGAAATGTTTGAAGCTACTGACTGAATGAAAGGAGCTGGCATCTCACTCTCTTTGAATCTTCTTTATCATGCTAGGATTAACAGGAAAAAGCTAAAAATTTCAGAATTGCACCTTGCAATGTGGAGATATTACTGTTTGTGCATTTACAATATTCATTGATTTTTGCCATTGAAAAACGTCCAGAAATGTTTGAAGCTACTGACTGAATGAAAGGAGCTGGCATCTCACTCTCTTTGAATCTTCTTTATCATGCTAGGATTAACAGGAAAAAGCTAAAAATTTCAGAATTGCACCGTGCAATGTGGAGATATTACTGTTTGTGCATTTACAATATTCATTGATTTTTGCCATTGAAAAACATGTTTTTCATATACCAGAAATGTTTGAAGCTACTGACTGAATGAAAGGAGCTGGCATCTCACTCTCTTTGAATCTTCTTTATCATGCTAGGATTAACAGGAAAAAGCTAAAAATTTCAGAATTGCACCGTGCAATGTGGAGATATTACTGTTTGTGCATTTACAATATTCATTGATTTTTGCCATTGAAAAACATGTTTTTCATATACCAGAAATGTTTGAAGCTACTGACTGAATGAAAGGAGCTGGCATCTCACTCTCTTTGAATCTTCTTTATCATGCTAGGATTAGCAGGAAAAAGCAAAAAATTTCAGAATTGCACCTTGCAATGTTGAGATATTACTGTTTGTGCATTTACAATATTCATTGATTTTTGCCATTGAAAAACATGTTTTTCATATACCAGAAATGTTTGAAGCTACTGACTGAATGAAAGGAGCTGGCATCTCACTCTCTTTGAATCTTCTTTATCATGCTAGGATTAACAGGAAAAAGCAAAAAATTTCAGAATTGCACCTTGCAATGTGGAGATATTACTGTTTGTGCATTTACAATATTCATTGATTTTTGCCATTGAAAAACGTCCAGAAATGTTTGAAGCTACTGACTGAATGAAAGGAGCTGGCATCTCACTCTCTTTGAATCTTCTTTATCATGCTAGGATTAGCAGGAAAAAGCAAAAAATTTCAGAATTGCACCGTGCAATGTGGAGATATTACTGTTTGTGCATTTACAATATTCATTGATTTTTGCCATTGAAAAACATGTTTTTCATATACCAGAAATGTTTGAAGCTACTGACTGAATGAAAGGAGCTGGCATCTCACTCTCTTTGAATCTTCTTTATCATGCTAGGATTAACAGGAAAAAGCTAAAAATTTCAGAATTGCACCTTGCAATGTGGAGATATTACTGTTTGTGCATTTACAATATTCATTGATTTTTGCCATTGAAAAACATGTTTTTCATATACCAGAAATGTTTGAAGCTACTGACTGAATGAAAGGCGCTGGCATCTCACTCTCTTTGAATCTTCTTTATCATGCTAGGATTAACAGGAAAAAGCTAAAAATTTCAGAATTGCACCTTGCAATGTGGAGATATTACTGTTTGTGCATTTACAATATTCATTGATTTTTGCCATTGAAAAACATGTTTTTCATATACCAGAAATGTTTGAAGCTACTGACTGAATGAAAGGAGCTGGCATCTCACTCTCTTTGAATCTTCTTTATCATGCTAGGATTAACAGGAAAAAGCAAAAAATTTCAGAATTGCACCTTGCAATGTGGAGATATTACTGTTTGTGCATTTACAATATTCATTGATTTTTGCCATTGAAAAACATGTTTTTCATATACCAGAAATGTTTGAAGCTACTGACTGAATGAAAGGAGCTGGCATCTCACTCTCTTTGAATCTTCTTTATCATGCTAGGATTAGCAGGAAAAGCTAAAAATTTCAGAATTGCACCGTGCAATGTGGAGATATTACTGTTTGTGCATTTACAATATTCATTGATTTTTGCCATTGAAAAACATGTTTTTCATATACCAGAAATGTTTGAAGCTACTGACTGAATGAAAGGAGCTGGCATCTCACTCTCTTTGAATCTTCTTTATCATGCTAGGATTAACAGGAAAAAGCTAAAAATTTCAGAATTGCACCGTGCAATGTGGAGATATTACTGTTTGTGCATTTACAATATTCATTGATTTTTGCCATTGAAAAACATGTTTTTCATATACCAGAAATGTTTGAAGCTACTGACTGAATGAAAGGAGCTGGCATCTCACTCTCTTTGAATCTTCTTTATCATGCTAGGATTAGCAGGAAAAAGCAAAAAATTTCAGAATTGCACCGTGCAATGTGGAGATATTACTGTTTGTGCATTTACAATATTCATTGATTTTTGCCATTGAAAAACATGTTTTTCATATACCAGAAATGTTTGAAGCTACTGACTGAATGAAAGGAGCTGGCATCTCACTCTCTTTGAATCTTCTTTATCATGCTAGGATTAACAGGAAAAAGCTAAAAATTTCAGAATTGCACCGTGCAATGTGGAGATATTACTGTTTGTGCATTTACAATATTCATTGATTTTTGCCATTGAAAAACATGTTTTTCATATACCAGAAATGTTTGAAGCTACTGACTGAATGAAAGGAGCTGGCATCTCACTCTCTTTGAATCTTCTTTATCATGCTAGGATTAGCAGGAAAAAGCAAAAAATTTCAGAATTGCACCTTGCAATGTGGAGATATTACTGTTTGTGCATTTACAATATTCATTGATTTTTGCCATTGAAAAACGTCCAGAAATGTTTGAAGCTACTGACTGAATGAAAGGAGCTGGCATCTCACTCTCTTTGAATCTTCTTTATCATGCTAGGATTAACAGGAAAAAGCAAAAAATTTCAGAATTGCACCTTGCAATGTGGAGATATTACTGTTTGTGCATTTACAATATTCATTGATTTTTGCCATTGAAAAACATGTTTTTCATATACCAGAAATGTTTGAAGCTACTGACTGAATGAAAGGAGCTGGCATCTCACTCTCTTTGAATCTTCTTTATCATGCTAGGATTAACAGGAAAAAGCTAAAAATTTCAGAATTGCACCGTGCAATGTGGAGATATTACTGTTTGTGCATTTACAATATTCATTGATTTTTGCCATTGAAAAACATGTTTTTCATATACCAGAAATGTTTGAAGCTACTGACTGAATGAAAGGAGCTGGCATCTCACTCTCTTTGAATCTTCTTTATCATGCTAGGATTAACAGGAAAAAGCTAAAAATTTCAGAATTGCACCGTGCAATGTGGAGATATTACTGTTTGTGCATTTACAATATTCATTGATTTTTGCCATTGAAAAACATGTTTTTCATATACCAGAAATGTTTGAAGCTACTGACTGAATGAAAGGAGCTGGCATCTCACTCTCTTTGAATCTTCTTTATCATGCTAGGATTAGCAGGAAAAAGCAAAAAATTTCAGAATTGCACCTTGCAATGTGGAGATATTACTGTTTGTGCATTTACAATATTCATTGATTTTTGCCATTGAAAAACATGTTTTTCATATACCAGAAATGTTTGAAGCTACTGACTGAATGAAAGGAGCTGTCATCTCACTCTCTTTGAATCTTCTTTATCATGCTAGGATTAGCAGGAAAAAGCAAAAAATTTCAGAATTGCACCGTGCAATGTGGAGATATTACTGTTTGTGCATTTACAATATTCATTGATTTTTGCCATTGAAAAACGTCCAGAAATGTTTGAATCTACTGACTGAATGAAAGGAGCTGGCATCTCACTCTCTTTGAATCTTCTTTATCATGCTAGGATTAGCAGGAAAAAGCAAAAAATGTCAGAATTGCACCGTGCAATGTGGAGATATTACTGTTTGTGCATTTACAATATTCATTGATTTTTGCCATTGAAAAACATGTTTTTCATATACCAGAAATGTTTGAAGCTACTGACTGAATGAAAGGAGCTGGCATCTCACTCTCTTTGAATCTTCTTTATCATGCTAGGATTAGCAGGAAAAAGCTAAAAATTTCAGAATTGCACCGTGCAATGTGGAGATATTACTGTTTGTGCATTTACAATATTCATTGATTTTTGCCATTGAAAAACATGTTTTTCATATACCAGAAATGTTTGAAGCTACTGACTGAATGAAAGGAGCTGGCATCTCACTCTCTTTGAATCTTCTTTATCATGCTAGGATTAACAGGAAAAAGCTAAAAATTTCAGAATTGCACCTTGCAATGTGGAGATATTATTGTTTGTGCATTTACAATATTCATTGATTTTTGCCATTGAAAAACATGTTTTTCATATACCAGAAATGTTTGAAGCTACTGACTGAATGAAAGGAGCTGGCATCTCACTCTCTTTGAATCTTCTTTATCATGCTAGGATTAGCAGGAAAAAGCTAAAAATTTCAGAATTGCACCTTGCAATGTGGAGATATTACTGTTTGTGCATTTACAATATTCATTGATTTTTGCCATTGAAAAACATGTTTTTCATATACCAGAAATGTTTGAAGCTACTGACTGAATGAAAGGAGCTGGCATCTCACTCTCTTTGAATCTTCTTTATCATGCTAGGATTAGCAGGAAAAAGCAAAAAATTTCAGAATTGCACCGTGCAATGTGGAGATATTACTGTTTGTGCATTTACAATATTCATTGATTTTTGCCATTGAAAAACATGTTTTTCATATACCAGAAATGTTTGAAGCTACTGACTGAATGAAAGGAGCTGGCATCTCACTCTCTTTGAATCTTCTTTATCATGCTAGGATTAACAGGAAAAAGCTAAAAATTTCAGAATTGCACCGTGCAATGTGGAGATATTACTGTTTGTGCATTTACAATATTCATTGATTTTTGCCATTGAAAAACGTCCAGAAATGTTTGAAGCTACTGACTGAATGAAAGGAGCTGGCATCTCACTCTCTTTGAATCTTCTTTATCATGCTAGGATTAACAGGAAAAAGCTAAAAATTTCAGAATTGCACCTTGCAATGTGGAGATATTACTGTTTGTGCATTTACAATATTCATTGATTTTTGCCATTGAAAAACATGTTTTTCATATACCAGAAATGTTTGAAGCTACTGACTGAATGAAAGGAGCTGGCATCTCACTCTCTTTGAATCTTCTTTATCATGCTAGGATTAGCAGGAAAAAGCAAAAAATTTCAGAATTGCACCTTGCAATGTGGAGATATTACTGTTTGTGCATTTACAATATTCATTGATTTTTGCCATTGAAAAACGTCCAGAAATGTTTGAAGCTACTGACTGAATGAAAGGAGCTGGCATCTCACTCTCTTTGAATCTTCTTTATCATGCTAGGATTAACAGGAAAAAGCTAAAAATTTCAGAATTGCACCTTGCAATGTGGAGATATTACTGTTTGTGCATTTACAATATTCATTGATTTTTGCCATTGAAAAACATGTTTTTCATATACCAGAAATGTTTGAAGCTACTGACTGAATGAAAGGAGCTGGCATCTCACTCTCTTTGAATCTTCTTTATCATGCTAGGATTAGCAGGAAAAAGCAAAAAATTTCAGAATTGCACCGTGCAATGTGGAGATATTACTGTTTGTGCATTTACAATATTCATTGATTTTTGCCATTGAAAAACATGTTTTTCATATACCAGAAATGTTTGAAGCTACTGACTGAATGAAAGGAGCTGGCATCTCACTCTCTTTGAATCTTCTTTATCATGCTAGGATTAGCAGGAAAAAGCAAAAAATTTCAGAATTGCACCTTGCAATGTGGAGATATTACTGTTTGTGCATTTACAATATTCATTGATTTTTGCCATTGAAAAACATGTTTTTCATATACCAGAAATGTTTGAAGCTACTGACTGAATGAAAGGAGCTGGCATCTCACTCTCTTTGAATCTTCTTTATCATGCTAGGATTAACAGGAAAAAGCTAAAAATTTCAGAATTGCACCGTGCAATGTGGAGATATTACTGTTTGTGCATTTACAATATTCATTGATTTTTGCCATTGAAAAACGTCCAGAAATGTTTGAAGCTACTGACTGAATGAAAGGAGCTGGCATCTCACTCTCTTTGAATCTTCTTTATCATGCTAGGATTAGCAGGAAAAAGCAAAAAATTTCAGAATTGCACCTTGCAATGTGGAGATATTACTGTTTGTGCATTTACAATATTCATTGATTTTTGCCATTGAAAAACATGTTTTTCATATACCAGAAATGTTTGAAGCTACTGACTGAATGAAAGGAGCTGGCATCTCACTCTCTTTGAATCTTCTTTATCATGCTAGGATTAACAGGAAAAAGCAAAAAATTTCAGAATTGCACCGTGCAATGTGGAGATATTACTGTTTGTGCATTTACAATATTCATTGATTTTTGCCATTGAAAAACGTCCAGAAATGTTTGAAGCTACTGACTGAATGAAAGGAGCTGGCATCTCACTCTCTTTGAATCTTCTTTATCATGCTAGGATTAGCAGGAAAAAGCTAAAAATTTCAGAATTGCACCTTGCAATGTGGAGATATTACTGTTTGTGCATTTACAATATTCATTGATTTTTGCCATTGAAAAACATGTTTTTCATATACCAGAAATGTTTGAAGCTACTGACTGAATGAAAGGAGCTGGCATCTCACTCTCTTTGAATCTTCTTTATCATGCTAGGATTAGCAGGAAAAAGCTAAAAATTTCAGAATTGCACCGTGCAATGTGGAGATATTACTGTTTGTGCATTTACAATATTCATTGATTTTTGCCATTGAAAAACATGTTTTTCATATACCAGAAATGTTTGAAGCTACTGACTGAATGAAAGGAGCTGGCATCTCACTCTCTTTGAATCTTCTTTATCATGCTAGGATTAACAGGAAAAAGCTAAAAATTTCAGAATTGCACCGTGCAATGTGGAGATATTACTGTTTGTGCATTTACAATATTCATTGATTTTTGCCATTGAAAAACGTCCAGAAATGTTTGAAGCTACTGACTGAATGAAAGGAGCTGGCATCTCACTCTCTTTGAATCTTCTTTATCATGCTAGGATTAGCAGGAAAAAGCAAAAAATTTCAGAATTGCACCGTGCAATGTGGAGATATTACTGTTTGTGCATTTACAATATTCATTGATTTTTGCCATTGAAAAACATGTTTTTCATATACCAGAAATGTTTGAAGCTACTGACTGAATGAAAGGAGCTGGCATCTCACTCTCTTTGAATCTTCTTTATCATGCTAGGATTAACAGGAAAAAGCTAAAAATTTCAGAATTGCACCGTGCAATGTGGAGATATTACTGTTTGTGCATTTACAATATTCATTGATTTTTGCCATTGAAAAACGTCCAGAAATGTTTGAAGCTACTGACTGAATGAAAGGAGCTGGCATCTCACTCTCTTTGAATCTTCTTTATCATGCTAGGATTAACAGGAAAAAGCTAAAAATTTCAGAATTGCACCTTGCAATGTGGAGATATTACTGTTTGTGCATTTACAATATTCATTGATTTTTGCCATTGAAAAACATGTTTTTCATATACCAGAAATGTTTGAAGCTACTGACTGAATGAAAGGAGCTGGCATCTCACTCTCTTTGAATCTTCTTTATCATGCTAGGATTAGCAGGAAAAAGCAAAAAATTTCAGAATTGCACCTTGCAATGTGGAGATATTACTGTTTGTGCATTTACAATATTCATTGATTTTTGCCATTGAAAAACGTCCAGAAATGTTTGAAGCTACTGACTGAATGAAAGGAGCTGGCATCTCACTCTCTTTGAATCTTCTTTATCATGCTAGGATTAACAGGAAAAAGCTAAAAATTTCAGAATTGCACCGTGCAATGTGGAGATATTACTGTTTGTGCATTTACAATATTCATTGATTTTTGCCATTGAAAAACATGTTTTTCATATACCAGAAATGTTTGAAGCTACTGACTGAATGAAAGGAGCTGGCATCTCACTCTCTTTGAATCTTCTTTATCATGCTAGGATTAACAGGAAAAAGCAAAAAATTTCAGAATTGCACCGTGCAATGTGGAGATATTACTGTTTGTGCATTTACAATATTCATTGATTTTTGCCATTGAAAAACATGTTTTTCATATACCAGAAATGTTTGAAGCTACTGACTGAATGAAAGGAGCTGGCATCTCACTCTCTTTGAATCTTCTTTATCATGCTAGGATTAGCAGGAAAAAGCTAAAAATTTCAGAATTGCACCGTGCAATGTGGAGATATTACTGTTTGTGCATTTACAATATTCATTGATTTTTGCCATTGAAAAACGTCCAGAAATGTTTGAAGCTACTGACTGAATGAAAGGAGCTGGCATCTCACTCTCTTTGAATCTTCTTTATCATGCTAGGATTAGCAGGAAAAAGCTAAAAATTTCAGAATTGCACCTTGCAATGTGGAGATGTTACTGTTTGTGCATTTACAATATTCATTGATTTTTGCCATTGAAAAACATGTTTTTCATATACCAGAAATGTTTGAAGCTACTGACTGAATGAAAGGAGCTGGCATCTCACTCTCTTTGAATCTTCTTTATCATGCTAGGATTAACAGGAAAAAGCAAAAAATTTCAGAATTGCACCTTGCAATGTGGAGATATTACTGTTTGTGCATTTACAATATTCATTGATTTTTGCCATTGAAAAACATGTTTTTCATATACCAGAAATGTTTGAAGCTACTGACTGAATGAAAGGAGCTGGTATCTCACTCTCTTTGAATCTTCTTTATCATGCTAGGATTAGCAGGAAAAAGCTAAAAATTTCAGAATTGCACCGTGCAATGTGGAGATATTACTGTTTGTGCATTTACAATATTCATTGATTTTTGCCATTGAAAAACATGTTTTTCATATACCAGAAATGTTTGAAGCTACTGACTGAATGAAAGGAGCTGGCATCTCACTCTCTTTGAATCTTCTTTATCATGCTAGGATTAGCAGGAAAAAGCTAAAAATTTCAGAATTGCACCTTGCAATGTGGAGATATTACTGTTTGTGCATTTACAATATTCATTGATTTTTGCCATTGAAAAACATGTTTTTCATATACCAGAAATGTTTGAAGCTACTGACTGAATGAAAGGAGCTGGCATCTCACTCTCTTTGAATCTTCTTTATCATGCTAGGATTAACAGGAAAAAGCTAAAAATTTCAGAATTGCACCTTGCAATGTGGAGATATAACTGTTTGTGCATTTACAATATTCATTGATTTTTGCCATTGAAAAACGTCCAGAAATGTATGAAGCTACTGACTGAATGAAAGGAGCTGGCATCTCACTCTCTTTGAATCTTCTTTATCATGCTAGGATTAACAGGAAAAAGCAAAAAATTTCAGAATTGCACCTTGCAATGTGGAGATATTACTGTTTGTGCATTTACAATATTCATTGATTTTTGCCATTGAAAAACATGTTTTTCATATACCAGAAATGTTTGAAGCTACTGACTGAATGAAAGGAGCTGGCATCTCACTCTCTTTGAATCTTCTTTATCATGCTAGGATTAGCAGGAAAAAGCAAAAAATTTCAGAATTGCACCGTGCAATGTGGAGATATTACTGTTTGTGCATTTACAATATTCATTGATTTTTGCCATTGAAAAACATGTTTTTCATATACCAGAAATGTTTGAAGCTACTGACTGAATGAAAGGAGCTGGCATCTCACTCTCTTTGAATCTTCTTTATCATGCTAGGATTAGCAGGAAAAAGCAAAAAATTTCAGAATTGCACCTTGCAATGTGGAGATATTACTGTTTGTGCATTTACAATATTCATTGATTTTTGCCATTGAAAAACATGTTTTTCATATACCAGAAATGTTTGAAGCTACTGACTGAATGAAAGGAGCTGGCATCTCACTCTCTTTGAATCTTCTTTATCATGCTAGGATTAACAGGAAAAAGCAAAAAATTTCAGAATTGCACCGTGCAATGTGGAGATATTACTGTTTGTGCATTTACAATATTCATTGATTTTTGCCATTGAAAAACGTCCAGAAATGTTTGAAGCTACTGACTGAATGAAAGGAGCTGGCATCTCACTCTCTTTGAATCTTCTTTATCATGCTAGGATTAACAGGAAAAAGCTAAAAATTTCAGAATTGCACCGTGCAATGTGGAGATATTACTGTTTGTGCATTTACAATATTCATTGATTTTTGCCATTGAAAAACATGTTTTTCATATACCAGAAATGTTTGAAGCTACTGACTGAATGAAAGGAGCTGGCATCTCACTCTCTTTGAATCTTCTTTATCATGCTAGGATTAACAGGAAAAAGCTAAAAATTTCAGAATTGCACCGTGCAATGTGGAGATATTACTGTTTGTGCATTTACAATATTCATTGATTTTTGCCATTGAAAAACGTCCAGAAATGCTTGAAGCTACTGACTGAATGAAAGGAGCTGGCATCTCACTCTCTTTGAATCTTCTTTATCATGCTAGGATTAGCAGGAAAAAGCAAAAAATTTCAGAATTGCACCTTGCAATGTGGAGATATTACTGTTTGTGCATTTACAATATTCATTGATTTTTGCCATTGAAAAACATGTTTTTCATATACCAGAAATGTTTGAAGCTACTGACTGAATGAAAGGAGCTGGCATCTCACTCTCTTTGAATCTTCTTTATCATGCTAGGATTAGCAGGAAAAAGCTAAAAATTTCAGAATTGCACCGTGCAATGTGGAGATATTACTGTTTGTGCATTTACAATATTCATTGATTTTTGCCATTGAAAAACGTCCAGAAATGTTTGAAGCTACTGACTGAATGAAAGGAGCTGGCATCTCACTCTCTTTGAATCTTCTTTATCATGCTAGGATTAGCAGGAAAAAGCAAAAAATTTCAGAATTGCACCTTGCAATGTGGAGATATTACTGTTTGTGCATTTACAATATTCATTGATTTTTGCCATTGAAAAACGTCCAGAAATGTTTGAAGCTACTGACTGAATGAAAGGAGCTGGCATCTCACTCTCTTTGAATCTTCTTTATCATGCTAGGATTAGCAGGAAAAAGCAAAAAATTTCAGAATTGCACCTTGCAATGTGGAGATATTACTGTTTGTGCATTTACAATATTCATTGATTTTTGCCATTGAAAAACATGTTTTTCATATACCAGAAATGTTTGAAGCTACTGACTGAATGAAAGGAGCTGGCATCTCACTCTCTTTGAATCTTCTTTATCATGCTAGGATTAACAGGAAAAAGCTAAAAATTTCAGAATTGCACCGTGCAATGTGGAGATATTACTGTTTGTGCATTTACAATATTCATTGATTTTTGCCATTGAAAAACATGTTTTTCATATACCAGAAATGTTTGAAGCTACTGACTGAATGAAAGGAGCTGGCATCTCACTCTCTTTGAATCTTCTTTATCATGCTAGGATTAGCAGGAAAAAGCAAAAAATTTCAGAATTGCACCGTGCAATGTGGAGATATTACTGTTTGTGCATTTACAATATTCATTGATTTTTGCCATTGAAAAACGTCCAGAAATGTTTGAAGCTACTGACTGAATGAAAGGAGCTGGCATCTCACTCTCTTTGAATCTTCTTTATCATGCTAGGATTAGCAGGAAAAAGCAAAAAATTTCAGAATTGCACCTTGCAATGTGGAGATATTACTGTTTGTGCATTTACAATATTCATTGATTTTTGCCATTGAAAAACATGTTTTTCATATACCAGAAATGTTTGAAGCTACTGACTGAATGAAAGGAGCTGGCATCTCACTCTCTTTGAATCTTCTTTATCATGCTAGGATTAACAGGAAAAAGCTAAAAATTTCAGAATTGCACCGTGCAATGTGGAGATATTACTGTTTGTGCATTTACAATATTCATTGATTTTTGCCATTGAAAAACATGTTTTTCATATACCAGAAATGTTTGAAGCTACTGACTGAATGAAAGGAGCTGGCATCTCACTCTCTTTGAATCTTCTTTATCATGCTAGGATTAGCAGGAAAAAGCTAAAAATTTCAGAATTGCACCGTGCAATGTGGAGATATTACTGTTTGTGCATTTACAATATTCATTGATTTTTGCCATTGAAAAACATGTTTTTCATATACCAGAAATGTTTGAAGCTACTGACTGAATGAAAGGAGCTGGCATCTCACTCTCTTTGAATCTTCTTTATCATGCTAGGATTAACAGGAAAAAGCTAAAAATTTCAGAATTGCACCGTGCAATGTGGAGATATTACTGTTTGTGCATTTACAATATTCATTGATTTTTGCCATTGAAAAACATGTTTTTCATATACCAGAAATGTTTGAAGCTACTGACTGAATGAAAGGAGCTGGCATCTCACTCTCTTTGAATCTTCTTTATCATGCTAGGAATAACAGGAAAAAGCTAAAAATTTCAGAATTGCACCTTGCAATGTGGAGATATTACTGTTTGTGCATTTACAATATTCATTGATTTTTGCCATTGAAAAACATGTTTTTCATATACCAGAAATGTTTGAAGCTACTGACTGAATGAAAGGAGCTGGCATCTCACTCTCTTTGAATCTTCTTTATCATGCTAGGATTAGCAGGAAAAAGCAAAAAATTTCAGAATTGCACCGTGCAATGTGGAGATATTACTGTTTGTGCATTTACAATATTCATTGATTTTTGCCATTGAAAAACATGTTTTTCATATACCAGAAATGTTTGAAGCTACTGACTGAATGAAAGGAGCTGGCATCTCACTCTCTTTGAATCTTCTTTATCATGCTAGGATTAACAGGAAAAAGCAAAAAATTTCAGAATTGCACCGTGCAATGTGGAGATATTACTGTTTGTGCATTTACAATATTCATTGATTTTTGCCATTGAAAAACATGTTTTTCATATACCAGAAATGTTTGAAGCTACTGACTGAATGAAAGGAGCTGGCATCTCACTCTCTTTGAATCTTCTTTATCATGCTAGGATTAGCAGGAAAAAGCAAAAAATTTCAGAATTGCACCGTGCAATGTGGAGATATTACTGTTTGTGCATTTACAATATTCATTGATTTTTGCCATTGAAAAACATGTTTTTCATATACCAGAAATGTTTGAAGCTACTGACTGAATGAAAGGAGCTGGCATCTCACTCTCTTTGAATCTTCTTTATCATGCTAGGATTAGCAGGAAAAAGCAAAAAATTTCAGAATTGCACCGTGCAATGTGGAGATATTACTGTTTGTGCATTTACAATATTCATTGATTTTTGCCATTGAAAAACATGTTTTTCATATACCAGAAATGTTTGAAGCTACTGACTGAATGAAAGGAGCTGGCATCTCACTCTCTTTGAATCTTCTTTATCATGCTAGGATTAACAGGAAAAAGCTAAAAATTTCAGAATTGCACCGTGCAATGTGGAGATATTACTGTTTGTGCATTTACAATATTCATTGATTTTTGCCATTGAAAAACATGTTTTTCATATACCAGAAATGTTTGAAGCTACTGACTGAATGAAAGGAGCTGGCATCTCACTCTCTTTGAATCTTCTTTATCATGCTAGGATTAGCAGGAAAAAGCAAAAAATTTCAGAATTGCACCGTGCAATGTGGAGATATTACTGTTTGTGCATTTACAATATTCATTGATTTTTGCCATTGAAAAACATGTTTTTCATATACCAGAAATGTTTGAAGCTACTGACTGAATGAAAGGAGCTGGCATCTCACTCTCTTTGAATCTTCTTTATCATGCTAGGATTAACAGGAAAAAGCTAAAAATTTCAGAATTGCACCGTGCAATGTGGAGATATTACTGTTTGTGCATTTACAATATTCATTGATTTTTGCCATTGAAAAACATGTTTTTCATATACCAGAAATGTTTGAAGCTACTGACTGAATGAAAGGAGCTGGCATCTCACTCTCTTTGAATCTTCTTTATCATGCTAGGATTAGCAGGAAAAAGCAAAAAATTTCAGAATTGCACCTTGCAATGTGGAGATATTACTGTTTGTGCATTTACAATATTCATTGATTTTTGCCATTGAAAAACATGTTTTTCATATACCAGAAATGTTTGAAGCTACTGACTGAATGAAAGGAGCTGGCATCTCACTCTCTTTGAATCTTCTTTATCATGCTAGGATTAGCAGGAAAAAGCAAAAAATTTCAGAATTGCACCGTGCAATGTGGAGATATTACTGTTTGTGCATTTACAATATTCATTGATTTTTGCTATTGAAAAACGTCCAGAAATGTTTGAAGCTACTGACTGAATGAAAGGAGCTGGCATCTCACTCTCTTTGAATCTTCTTTATCATGCTAGGATTAGCAGGAAAAAGCAAAAAATTTCAGAATTGCACCGTGCAATGTGGAGATATTACTGTTTGTGCATTTACAATATTCATTGATTTTTGCCATTGAAAAACGTCCAGAAATGTTTGAAGCTACTGACTGAATGAAAGGAGCTGGCATCTCACTCTCTTTGAATCTTCTTTATCATGCTAGGATTAGCAGGAAAAAGCTAAAAATTTCAGAATTGCACCGTGCAATGTGGAGATATTACTGTTTGTGCATTTACAATATTCATTGATTTTTGCCATTGAAAAACATGTTTTTCATATACCAGAAATGTTTGAAGCTACTGACTGAATGAAAGGAGCTGGCATCTCACTCTCTTTGAATCTTCTTTATCATGCTAGGATTAACAGGAAAAAGCTAAAAATTTCAGAATTGCACCGTGCAATGTGGAGATATTACTGTTTGTGCATTTACAATATTCATTGATTTTTGCCATTGAAAAACATGTTTTTCATATACCAGAAATGTTTGAAGCTACTGACTGAATGAAAGGAGCTGGCATCTCACTCTCTTTGAATCTTCTTTATCATGCTAGGATTAGCAGGAAAAAAGCAAAAAATTTCAGAATTGCACCGTGCAATGTGGAGATATTACTGTTTGTGCATTTACAATATTCATTGATTTTTGCCATTGAAAAACGTCCAGAAATGTTTGAAGCTACTGACTGAATGAAAGGAGCTGGCATCTCACTCTCTTTGAATCTTCTTTATCATGCTAGGATTAACAGGAAAAAGCTAAAAATTTCAGAATTGCACCGTGCAATGTGGAGATATTACTGTTTGTGCATTTACAATATTCATTGATTTTTGCCATTGAAAAACATGTTTTTCATATACCAGAAATGTTTGAAGCTACTGACTGAATGAAAGGAGCTGGCATCTCACTCTCTTTGAATCTTCTTTATCATGCTAGGATTAGCAGGAAAAAGCAAAAAATTTCAGAATTGCACCGTGCAATGTGGAGATATTACTGTTTGTGCATTTACAATATTCATTGATTTTTGCCATTGAAAAACGTCCAGAAATGTTTGAAGCTACTGACTGAATGAAAGGAGCTGGCATCTCACTCTCTTTGAATCTTCTTTATCATGCTAGGATTAGCAGGAAAAAGCTAAAAATTTCAGAATTGCACCGTGCAATGTGGAGATATTACTGTTTGTGCATTTACAATATTCATTGATTTTTGCCATTGAAAAACATGTTTTTCATATACCAGAAATGCTTGAAGCTACTGACTGAATGAAAGGAGCTGGCATCTCACTCTCTTTGAATCTTCTTTATCATGCTAGGATTAACAGGAAAAAGCTAAAAATTTCAGAATTGCACCGTGCAATGTGGAGATATTACTGTTTGTGCATTTACAATATTCATTGATTTTTGCCATTGAAAAACATGTTTTTCATATACCAGAAATGTTTGAAGCTACTGACTGAATGAAAGGAGCTGGCATCTCACTCTCTTTGAATCTTCTTTATCATGCTAGGATTAGCAGGAAAAAGCAAAAAATTTCAGAATTGCACCTTGCAATGTGGAGATATTACTGTTTGTGCATTTACAATATTCATTGATTTTTGCCATTGAAAAACGTCCAGAAATGTTTGAAGCTACTGACTGAATGAAAGGAGCTGGCATCTCACTCTCTTTGAATCTTCTTTATCATGCTAGGATTAACAGGAAAAAGCTAAAAATTTCAGAATTGCACCGTGCAATGTGGAGATATTACTGTTTGTGCATTTACAATATTCATTGATTTTTGCCATTGAAAAACATGTTTTTCATATACCAGAAATGTTTGAAGCTACTGACTGAATGAAAGGAGCTGGCATCTCACTCTCTTTGAATCTTCTTTATCATGCTAGGATTAGCAGGAAAAAGCAAAAAATTTCAGAATTGCACCGTGCAATGTGGAGATATTACTGTTTGTGCATTTACAATATTCATTGATTTTTGCCATTGAAAAACGTCCAGAAATGTTTGAAGCTACTGACTGAATGAAAGGAGCTGGCATCTCACTCTCTTTGAATCTTCTTTATCATGCTAGGATTAACAGGAAAAAGCTAAAAATTTCAGAATTGCACCTTGCAATGTGGAGATATTACTGTTTGTGCATTTACAATATTCATTGATTTTTGCCATTGAAAAACATGTTTTTCATATACCACAAATGTTTGAAGCTACTGACTGAATGAAAGGAGCTGGCATCTCACTCTCTTTGAATCTTCTTTATCATGCTAGGATTAACAGGAAAAAGCTAAAAATTTCAGAATTGCACCGTGCAATGTGGAGATATTACTGTTTGTGCATTTACAATATTCATTGATTTTTGCCATTGAAAAACATGTTTTTCATATACCAGAAATGTTTGAAGCTACTGACTGAATGAAAGGAGCTGGCATCTCACTCTCTTTGAATCTTCTTTATCATGCTAGGATTAGCAGGAAAAAGCAAAAAATTTCAGAATTGCACCGTGCAATGTGGAGATATTACTGTTTGTGCATTTACAATATTCATTGATTTTTGCCATTGAAAAACATGTTTTTCATATACCAGAAATGTTTGAAGCTACTGACTGAATGAAAGGAGCTGGCATCTCACTCTCTTTGAATCTTCTTTATCATGCTAGGATTAACAGGAAAAAGCTAAAAATTTCAGAATTGCACCGTGCAATGTGGAGATATTACTGTTTGTGCATTTACAATATTCATTGATTTTTGCCATTGAAAAACATGTTTTTCATATACCAGAAATGTTTGAAGCTACTGACTGAATGAAAGGAGCTGGCATCTCACTCTCTTTGAATCTTCTTTATCATGCTAGGATTAGCAGGAAAAAGCAAAAAATTTCAGAATTGCACCGTGCAATGTGGAGATATTACTGTTTGTGCATTTACAATATTCATTGATTTTTGCCATTGAAAAACATGTTTTTCATATACCAGAAATGTTTGAAGCTACTGACTGAATGAAAGGAGCTGGCATCTCACTCTCTTTGAATCTTCTTTATCATGCTAGGATTAGCAGGAAAAAGCAAAAAATTTCAGAATTGCACCGTGCAATGTGGAGATATTACTGTTTGTGCATTTACAATATTCATTGATTTTTGCAATTGAAAAACGTCCAGAAATGTTTGAAGCTACTGACTGAATGAAAGGAGCTGGCATCTCACTCTCTTTGAATCTTCTTTATCATGCTAGGATTAGCAGGAAAAAGCAAAAAATTTCAGAATTGCACCGTGCAATGTGGAGATATTACTGTTTGTGCATTTACAATATTCATTGATTTTTGCCATTGAAAAACATGTTTTTCATATACCAGAAATGTTTGAAGCTACTGACTGAATGAAAGGAGCTGGCATCTCACTCTCTTTGAATCTTCTTTATCATGCTAGGATTAGCAGGAAAAAGCTAAAAATTTCAGAATTGCACCTTGCAATGTGGAGATATTACTGTTTGTGCATTTACAATATTCATTGATTTTTGCCATTGAAAAACATGTTTTTCATATACCAGAAATGTTTGAAGCTACTGACTGAATGAAAGGAGCTGGCATCTCACTCTCTTTGAATCTTCTTTATCATGCTAGGATTAACAGGAAAAAGCAAAAAATTTCAGAATTGCACCTTGCAATGTGGAGATATTACTGTTTGTGCATTTACAATATTCATTGATTTTTGCCATTGAAAAACATGTTTTTCATATACCAGAAATGTTTGAAGCTACTGACTGAATGAAAGGAGCTGGCATCTCACTCTCTTTGAATCTTCTTTATCATGCTAGGATTAGCAGGAAAAAGCTAAAAATTTCAGAATTGCACCGTGCAATGTGGAGATATTACTGTTTGTGCATTTACAATATTCATTGATTTTTGCCATTGAAAAACATGTTTTTCATATACCAGAAATGTTTGAAGCTACTGACTGAATGAAAGGAGCTGGCATCTCACTCTCTTTGAATCTTCTTTATCATGCTAGGATTAGCAGGAAAAAGCTAAAAATTTCAGAATTGCACCGTGCAATGTGGAGATATTACTGTTTGTGCATTTACAATATTCATTGATTTTTGCCATTGAAAAACATGTTTTTCATATACCAGAAATGTTTGAAGCTACTGACTGAATGAAAGGAGCTGGCATCTCACTCTCTTTGAATCTTCTTTAGCATGCTAGGATTAGCAGGAAAAAGCAAAAAATTTCAGAATTGCACCGTGCAATGTGGAGATATTACTGTTTGTGCATTTACAATATTCATTGATTTTTGCCATTGAAAAACATGTTTTTCATATACCAGAAATGTTTGAAGCTACTGACTGAATGAAAGGAGCTGGCATCTCACTCTCTTTGAATCTTCTTTATCATGCTAGGATTAGCAGGAAAAAGCAAAAAATTTCAGAATTGCACCGTGCAATGTGGAGATATTACTGTTTGTGCATTTACAATATTCATTGATTTTTGCCATTGAAAAACATGTTTTTCATATACCAGAAATGTTTGAAGCTACTGACTGAATGAAAGGAGCTGGCATCTCACTCTCTTTGAATCTTCTTTATCATGCTAGGATTAGCAGGAAAAAGCAAAAAATTTCAGAATTGCACCTTGCAATGTGGAGATATTACTGTTTGTGCATTTACAATATTCATTGATTTTTGCCATTGAAAAACATGTTTTTCATATACCAGAAATGTTTGAAGCTACTGACTGAATGAAAGGAGCTGGCATCTCACTCTCTTTGAATCTTCTTTATCATGCTAGGATTAACAGGAAAAAGCTAAAAATTTCAGAATTGCACCTTGCAATGTGGAGATATTACTGTTTGTGCATTTACAATATTCATTGATTTTTGCCATTGAAAAACGTCCAGAAATGTTTGAAGCTACTGACTGAATGAAAGGAGCTGGCATCTCACTCTCTTTGAATCTTCTTTATCATGCTAGGATTAACAGGAAAAAGCTAAAAATTTCAGAATTGCACCTTGCAATGTGGAGATATTACTGTTTGTGCATTTACAATATTCATTGATTTTTGCCATTGAAAAACGTCCAGAAATGTTTGAAGCTACTGACTGAATGAAAGGAGCTGGCATCTCACTCTCTTTGAATCTTCTTTATCATGCTAGGATTAGCAGGAAAAAGCAAAAAATTTCAGAATTGCACCGTGCAATGTGGAGATATTACTGTTTGTGCATTTACAATATTCATTGATTTTTGCCATTGAAAAACATGTTTTTCATATACCAGAAATGTTTGAAGCTACTGACTGAATGAAAGGAGCTGGCATCTCACTCTCTTTGAATCTTCTTTATCATGCTAGGATTAGCAGGAAAAAGCTAAAAATTTCAGAATTGCACCGTGCAATGTGGAGATATTACTGTTTGTGCATTTACAATATTCATTGATTTTTGCCATTGAAAAACATGTTTTTCATATACCAGAAATGTTTGAAGCTACTGACTGAATGAAAGGAGCTGGCATCTCACTCTCTTTGAATCTTCTTTATCATGCTAGGATTAGCAGGAAAAAGCAAAAAATTTCAGAATTGCACCTTGCAATGTGGAGATATTACTGTTTGTGCATTTACAATATTCATTGATTTTTGCCATTGAAAAACATGTTTTTCATATACCAGAAATGTTTGAAGCTACTGACTGAATGAAAGGAGCTGGCATCTCACTCTCTTTGAATCTTCTTTATCATGCTAGGATTAGCAGGAAAAAGCAAAAAATTTCAGAATTGCACCGTGCAATGTGGAGATATTACTGTTTGTGCATTTACAATATTCATTGATTTTTGCCATTGAAAAACGTCCAGAAATGTTTGAAGCTACTGACTGAATGAAAGGAGCTGGCATCTCACTCTCTTTGAATCTTCTTTATCATGCTAGGATTAGCAGGAAAAAGCAAAAAATTTCAGAATTGCACCGTGCAATGTGGAGATATTACTGTTTGTGCATTTACAATATTCATTGATTTTTGCCATTGAAAAACATGTTTTTCATATACCAGAAATGTTTGAAGCTACTGACTGAATGAAAGGAGCTGGCATCTCACTCTCTTTGAATCTTCTTTATCATGCTAGGATTAACAGGAAAAAGCAAAAAATTTCAGAATTGCACCGTGCAATGTGGAGATATTACTGTTTGTGCATTTACAATATTCATTGATTTTTGCCATTGAAAAACGTCCAGAAATGTTTGAAGCTACTGACTGAATGAAAGGAGCTGGCATCTCACTCTCTTTGAATCTTCTTTATCATGCTAGGATTAACAGGAAAAAGCTAAAAATTTCAGAATTGCACCGTGCAATGTGGAGATATTACTGTTTGTGCATTTACAATATTCATTGATTTTTGCCATTGAAAAACATGTTTTTCATATACCAGAAATGTTTGAAGCTACTGACTGAATGAAAGGAGCTGGCATCTCACTCTCTTTGAATCTTCTTTATCATGCTAGGATTAACAGGAAAAAGCTAAAAATTTCAGAATTGCACCTTGCAATGTGGAGATATTACTGTTTGTGCATTTACAATATTCATTGATTTTTGCCATTGAAAAACATGTTTTTCATATACCAGAAATGTTTGAAGCTACTGACTGAATGAAAGGAGCTGGCATCTCACTCTCTTTGAATCTTCTTTATCATGCTAGGATTAACAGGAAAAAGCTAAAAATTTCAGAATTGCACCGTGCAATGTGGAGATATTACTGTTTGTGCATTTACAATATTCATTGATTTTTGCCATTGAAAAACATGTTTTTCATATACCAGAAATGTTTGAAGCTACTGACTGAATGAAAGGAGCTGGCATCTCACTCTCTTTGAATCTTCTTTATCATGCTAGGATTAACAGGAAAAAGCAAAAAATTTCAGAATTGCACCTTGCAATGTGGAGATATTACTGTTTGTGCATTTACAATATTCATTGATTTTTGCCATTGAAAAACATGTTTTTCATATACCAGAAATGTTTGAAGCTACTGACTGAATGAAAGGAGCTGGCATCTCACTCTCTTTGAATCTTCTTTATCATGCTAGGATTAGCAGGAAAAAGCAAAAAATTTCAGAATTGCACCGTGCAATGTGGAGATATTACTGTTTGTGCATTTACAATATTCATTGATTTTTGCCATTGAAAAACGTCCAGAAATGTTTGAAGCTACTGACTGAATGAAAGGAGCTGGCATCTCACTCTCTTTGAATCTTCTTTATCATGCTAGGATTAACAGGAAAAAGCTAAAAATTTCAGAATTGCACCGTGCAATGTGGAGATATTACTGTTTGTGCATTTACAATATTCATTGATTTTTGCCATTGAAAAACATGTTTTTCATATACCAGAAATGTTTGAAGCTACTGACTGAATGAAAGGAGCTGGCATCTCACTCTCTTTGAATCTTCTTTATCATGCTAGGATTAGCAGGAAAAAGCAAAAAATTTCAGAATTGCACCGTGCAATGTGGAGATATTACTGTTTGTGCATTTACAATATTCATTGATTTTTGCCATTGAAAAACATGTTTTTCATATACCAGAAATGTTTGAAGCTACTGACTGAATGAAAGGAGCTGGCATCTCACTCTCTTTGAATCTTCTTTATCATGCTAGGATTAACAGGAATAAGCTAAAAATTTCAGAATTGCACCGTGCAATGTGGAGATATTACTGTTTGTGCATTTACAATATTCATTGATTTTTGCCATTGAAAAACATGTTTTTCATATACCAGAAATGTTTGAAGCTACTGACTGAATGAAAGGAGCTGGCATCTCACTCTCTTTGAATCTTCTTTATCATGCTAGGATTAACAGGAAAAAGCAAAAAATTTCAGAATTGCACCGTGCAATGTGGAGATATTACTGTTTGTGCATTTACAATATTCATTGATTTTTGCCATTGAAAAACATGTTTTTCATATACCAGAAATGTTTGAAGCTACTGACTGAATGAAAGGAGCTGGCATCTCACTCTCTTTGAATCTTCTTTATCATGCTAGGATTAGCAGGAAAAAGCAAAAAATTTCAGAATTGCACCGTGCAATGTGGAGATATTACTGTTTGTGCATTTACAATATTCATTGATTTTTGCCATTGAAAAACATGTTTTTCATATACCAGAAATGTTTGAAGCTACTGACTGAATGAAAGGAGCTGGCATCTCACTCTCTTTGAATCTTCTTTATCATGCTAGGATTAACAGGAAAAAGCTAAAAATTTCAGAATTGCACCGTGCAATGTGGAGATATTACTGTTTGTGCATTTACAATATTCATTGATTTTTGCCATTGAAAAACATGTTTTTCATATACCAGAAATGTTTGAAGCTACTGACTGAATGAAAGGAGCTGGCATCTCACTCTCTTTGAATCTTCTTTATCATGCTAGGATTAGCAGGAAAAAGCAAAAAATTTCAGAATTGCACCTTGCAATGTGGAGATATTACTGTTTGTGCATTTACAATATTCATTGATTTTTGCCATTGAAAAACGTCCAGAAATGTTTGAAGCTACTGACTGAATGAAAGGAGCTGGCATCTCACTCTCTTTGAATCTTCTTTATCATGCTAGGATTAACAGGAAAAAGCTAAAAATTTCAGAATTGCACCTTGCAATGTGGAGATATTACTGTTTGTGCATTTACAATATTCATTGATTTTTGCCATTGAAAAACATGTTTTTCATATACCAGAAATGTTTGAAGCTACTGACTGAATGAAATGAGCTGGCATCTCACTCTCTTTGAATCTTCTTTATCATGCTAGGATTAGCAGGAAAAAGCAAAAAATTTCAGAATTGCACCGTGCAATGTGGAGATATTACTGTTTGTGCATTTACAATATTCATTGATTTTTGCCATTGAAAAACATGTTTTTCATATACCAGAAATGTTTGAAGCTACTGACTGAATGAAAGGAGCTGGCATCTCACTCTCTTTGAATCTTCTTTATCATGCTAGGATTAACAGGAAAAAGCTAAAAATTTCAGAATTGCACCGTGCAATGTGGAGATATTACTGTTTGTGCATTTACAATATTCATTGATTTTTGCCATTGAAAAACATGTTTTTCATATACCAGAAATGTTTGAAGCTACTGACTGAATGAAAGGAGCTGGCATCTCACTCTCTTTGAATCTTCTTTATCATGCTAGGATTAACAGGAAAAAGCTAAAAATTTCAGAATTGCACCGTGCAATGTGGAGATATTACTGTTTGTGCATTTACAATATTCATTGATTTTTGCCATTGAAAAACATGTTTTTCATATACCAGAAATGTTTGAAGCTACTGACTGAATGAAAGGAGCTGGCATCTCACTCTCTTTGAATCTTCTTTATCATGCTAGGATTAGCAGGAAAAAGCTAAAAATTTCAGAATTGCACCTTGCAATGTGGAGATATTACTGTTTGTGCATTTACAATATTCATTGATTTTTGCCATTGAAAAACGTCCAGAAATGTTTGAAGCTACTGACTGAATGAAAGGAGCTGGCATCTCACTCTCTTTGAATCTTCTTTATCATGCTAGGATTAACAGGAAAAAGCTAAAAATTTCAGAATTGCACCGTGCAATGTGGAGATATTACTGTTTGTGCATTTACAATATTCATTGATTTTTGCCATTGAAAAACATGTTTTTCATATACCAGAAATGTTTGAAGCTACTGACTGAATGAAAGGAGCTGGCATCTCACTCTCTTTGAATCTTCTTTATCATGCTAGGATTAACAGGAAAAAGCAAAAAATTTCAGAATTGCACCGTGCAATGTGGAGATATTACTGTTTGTGCATTTACAATATTCATTGATTTTTGCCATTGAAAAACATGTTTTTCATATACCAGAAATGTTTGAAGCTACTGACTGAATGAAAGGAGCTGGCATCTCACTCTCTTTGAATCTTCTTTATCATGCTAGGATTAGCAGGAAAAAGCAAAAAATTTCAGAATTGCACCGTGCAATGTGGAGATATTACTGTTTGTGCATTTACAATATTCATTGATTTTTGCCATTGAAAAACATGTTTTTCATATACCAGAAATGTTTGAAGCTACTGACTGAATGAAAGGAGCTGGCATCTCACTCTCTTTGAATCTTCTTTATCATGCTAGGATTAACAGGAAAAAGCTAAAAATTTCAGAATTGCACCGTGCAATGTGGAGATATTACTGTTTGTGCATTTACAATATTCATTGATTTTTGCCATTGAAAAACATGTTTTTCATATACCAGAAATGTTTGAAGCTACTGACTGAATGAAAGGAGCTGGCATCTCACTCTCTTTGAATCTTCTTTATCATGCTAGGATTAGCAGGAAAAAGCAAAAAATTTCAGAATTGCACCTTGCAATGTGGAGATATTACTGTTTGTGCATTTACAATATTCATTGATTTTTGCCATTGAAAAACGTCCAGAAATGTTTGAAGCTACTGACTGAATGAAAGGAGCTGGCATCTCACTCTCTTTGAATCTTCTTTATCATGCTAGGATTAACAGGAAAAAGCTAAAAATTTCAGAATTGCACCTTGCAATGTGGAGATATTACTGTTTGTGCATTTACAATATTCATTGATTTTTGCCATTGAAAAACATGTTTTTCATATACCAGAAATGTTTGAAGCTACTGACTGAATGAAATGAGCTGGCATCTCACTCTCTTTGAATCTTCTTTATCATGCTAGGATTAGCAGGAAAAAGCAAAAAATTTCAGAATTGCACCGTGCAATGTGGAGATATTACTGTTTGTGCATTTACAATATTCATTGATTTTTGCCATTGAAAAACATGTTTTTCATATACCAGAAATGTTTGAAGCTACTGACTGAATGAAAGGAGCTGGCATCTCACTCTCTTTGAATCTTCTTTATCATGCTAGGATTAACAGGAAAAAGCTAAAAATTTCAGAATTGCACCGTGCAATGTGGAGATATTACTGTTTGTGCATTTACAATATTCATTGATTTTTGCCATTGAAAAACATGTTTTTCATATACCAGAAATGTTTGAAGCTACTGACTGAATGAAAGGAGCTGGCATCTCACTCTCTTTGAATCTTCTTTATCATGCTAGGATTAACAGGAAAAAGCTAAAAATTTCAGAATTGCACCGTGCAATGTGGAGATATTACTGTTTGTGCATTTACAATATTCATTGATTTTTGCCATTGAAAAACATGTTTTTCATATACCAGAAATGTTTGAAGCTACTGACTGAATGAAAGGAGCTGGCATCTCACTCTCTTTGAATCTTCTTTATCATGCTAGGATTAGCAGGAAAAAGCTAAAAATTTCAGAATTGCACCTTGCAATGTGGAGATATTACTGTTTGTGCATTTACAATATTCATTGATTTTTGCCATTGAAAAACGTCCAGAAATGTTTGAAGCTACTGACTGAATGAAAGGAGCTGGCATCTCACTCTCTTTGAATCTTCTTTATCATGCTAGGATTAACAGGAAAAAGCTAAAAATTTCAGAATTGCACCGTGCAATGTGGAGATATTACTGTTTGTGCATTTACAATATTCATTGATTTTTGCCATTGAAAAACATGTTTTTCATATACCAGAAATGTTTGAAGCTACTGACTGAATGAAAGGAGCTGGCATCTCACTCTCTTTGAATCTTCTTTATCATGCTAGGATTAGCAGGAAAAAGCAAAAAATTTCAGAATTGCACCGTGCAATGTGGAGATATTACTGTTTGTGCATTTACAATATTCATTGATTTTTGCCATTGAAAAACATGTTTTTCATATACCAGAAATGTTTGAAGCTACTGACTGAATGAAAGGAGCTGGCATCTCACTCTCTTTGAATCTTCTTTATCATGCTAGGATTAGCAGGAAAAAGCAAAAAATTTCAGAATTGCACCTTGCAATGTGGAGATATTACTGTTTGTGCATTTACAATATTCATTGATTTTTGCCATTGAAAAACATGTTTTTCATATACCAGAAATGTTTGAAGCTACTGACTGAATGAAAGGAGCTGGCATCTCACTCTCTTTGAATCTTCTTTATCATGCTAGGATTAACAGGAAAAAGCAAAAAATTTCAGAATTGCACCTTGCAATGTGGAGATATTACTGTTTGTGCATTAACAATATTCATTGATTTTTGCCATTGAAAAACGTCCAGAAATGTTTGAAGCTACTGACTGAATGAAAGGAGCTAGCATCTCACTCTCTTTGAATCTTCTTTATCATGCTAGGATTAGCAGGAAAAAGCAAAAAATTTCAGAATTGCACCGTGCAATGTGGAGATATTACTGTTTGTGCATTTACAATATTCATTGATTTTTGCCATTGAAAAACATGTTTTTCATATACCAGAAATGTTTGAAGCTACTGACTGAATGAAAGGAGCTGGCATCTCACTCTCTTTGAATCTTCTTTATCATGCTAGGATTAACAGGAATAAGCTAAAAATTTCAGAATTGCACCGTGCAATGTGGAGATATTACTGTTTGTGCATTTACAATATTCATTGATTTTTGCCATTGAAAAACATGTTTTTCATATACCAGAAATGTTTGAAGCTACTGACTGAATGAAAGGAGCTGGCATCTCACTCTCTTTGAATCTTCTTTATCATGCTAGGATTAACAGGAAAAAGCAAAAAATTTCAGAATTGCACCGTGCAATGTGGAGATATTACTGTTTGTGCATTTACAATATTCATTGATTTTTGCCATTGAAAAACATGTTTTTCATATACCAGAAATGTTTGAAGCTACTGACTGAATGAAAGGAGCTGGCATCTCACTCTCTTTGAATCTTCTTTATCATGCTAGGATTAGCAGGAAAAAGCAAAAAATTTCAGAATTGCACCGTGCAATGTGGAGATATTACTGTTTGTGCATTTACAATATTCATTGATTTTTGCCATTGAAAAACATGTTTTTCATATACCAGAAATGTTTGAAGCTACTGACTGAATGAAAGGAGCTGGCATCTCACTCTCTTTGAATCTTCTTTATCATGCTAGGATTAGCAGGAAAAAGCAAAAAATTTCAGAATTGCACCGTGCAATGTGGAGATATTACTGTTTGTGCATTTACAATATTCATTGATTTTTGCCATTGAAAAACATGTTTTTCATATACCAGAAATGTTTGAAGCTACTGACTGAATGAAAGGAGCTGGCATCTCACTCTCTTTGAATCTTCTTTATCATGCTAGGATTAACAGGAATAAGCTAAAAATTTCAGAATTGCACCGTGCAATGTGGAGATATTACTGTTTGTGCATTTACAATATTCATTGATTTTTGCCATTGAAAAACATGTTTTTCATATACCAGAAATGTTTGAAGCTACTGACTGAATGAAAGGAGCTGGCATCTCACTCTCTTTGAATCTTCTTTATCATGCTAGGATTAACAGGAAAAAGCAAAAAATTTCAGAATTGCACCGTGCAATGTGGAGATATTACTGTTTGTGCATTTACAATATTCATTGATTTTTGCCATTGAAAAACATGTTTTTCATATACCAGAAATGTTTGAAGCTACTGACTGAATGAAAGGAGCTGGCATCTCACTCTCTTTGAATCTTCTTTATCATGCTAGGATTAGCAGGAAAAAGCAAAAAATTTCAGAATTGCACCGTGCAATGTGGAGATATTACTGTTTGTGCATTTACAATATTCATTGATTTTTGCCATTGAAAAACATGTTTTTCATATACCAGAAATGTTTGAAGCTACTGACTGAATGAAAGGAGCTGGCATCTCACTCTCTTTGAATCTTCTTTATCATGCTAGGATTAACAGGAAAAAGCTAAAAATTTCAGAATTGCACCGTGCAATGTGGAGATATTACTGTTTGTGCATTTACAATATTCATTGATTTTTGCCATTGAAAAACATGTTTTTCATATACCAGAAATGTTTGAAGCTACTGACTGAATGAAAGGAGCTGGCATCTCACTCTCTTTGAATCTTCTTTATCATGCTAGGATTAGCAGGAAAAAGCAAAAAATTTCAGAATTGCACCTTGCAATGTGGAGATATTACTGTTTGTGCATTTACAATATTCATTGATTTTTGCCATTGAAAAACGTCCAGAAATGTTTGAAGCTACTGACTGAATGAAAGGAGCTGGCATCTCACTCTCTTTGAATCTTCTTTATCATGCTAGGATTAACAGGAAAAAGCTAAAAATTTCAGAATTGCACCTTGCAATGTGGAGATATTACTGTTTGTGCATTTACAATATTCATTGATTTTTGCCATTGAAAAACATGTTTTTCATATACCAGAAATGTTTGAAGCTACTGACTGAATGAAAGGAGCTGGCATCTCACTCTCTTTGAATCTTCTTTATCATGCTAGGATTAGCAGGAAAAAGCAAAAAATTTCAGAATTGCACCGTGCAATGTGGAGATATTACTGTTTGTGCATTTACAATATTCATTGATTTTTGCCATTGAAAAACATGTTTTTCATATACCAGAAATGTTTGAAGCTACTGACTGAATGAAAGGAGCTGGCATCTCACTCTCTTTGAATCTTCTTTATCATGCTAGAATTAGCAGGAAAAAGCAAAAAATTTCAGAATTGCACCTTGCAATGTGGAGATATTACTGTTTGTGCATTTACAATATTCATTGATTTTTGCCATTGAAAAACATGTTTTTCATATACCAGAAATGTTTGAAGCTACTGACTGAATGAAAGGAGCTGGCATCTCACTCTCTTTGAATCTTCTTTATCATGCTAGGATTAACAGGAAAAAGCAAAAAATTTCAGAATTGCACCTTGCAATGTGGAGATATTACTGTTTGTGCATTTACAATATTCATTGATTTTTGCCATTGAAAAACGTCCAGAAATGTTTGAAGCTACTGACTGAATGAAAGGAGCTGGCATCTCACTCTCTTTGAATCTTCTTTATCATGCTAGGATTAGCAGGAAAAAGCAAAAAATTTCAGAATTGCACCGTGCAATGTGGAGATATTACTGTTTGTGCATTTACAATATTCATTGATTTTTGCCATTGAAAAACATGTTTTTCATATACCAGAAATGTTTGAAGCTACTGACTGAATGAAAGGAGCTGGCATCTCACTCTCTTTGAATCTTCTTTATCATGCTAGGATTAACAGGAAAAAGCAAAAAATTTCAGAATTGCACCGTGCAATGTGGAGATATTACTGTTTGTGCATTTACAATATTCATTGATTTTTGCCATTGAAAAACATGTTTTTCATATACCAGAAATGTTTGAAGCTACTGACTGAATGAAAGGAGCTGGCATCTCACTCTCTTTGAATCTTCTTTATCATGCTAGGATTAGCAGGAAAAAGCAAAAAATTTCAGAATTGCACCGTGCAATGTGGAGATATTACTGTTTGTGCATTTACAATATTCATTGATTTTTGCCATTGAAAAACATGTTTTTCATATACCAGAAATGTTTGAAGCTACTGACTGAATGAAAGGAGCTGGCATCTCACTCTCTTTGAATCTTCTTTATCATGCTAGGATTAACAGGAAAAAGCTAAAAATTTCAGAATTGCACCGTGCAATGTGGAGATATTACTGTTTGTGCATTTACAATATTCATTGATTTTTGCCATTGAAAAACATGTTTTTCATATACCAGAAATGTTTGAAGCTACTGACTGAATGAAAGGAGCTGGCATCTCACTCTCTTTGAATCTTCTTTATCATGCTAGGATTAGCAGGAAAAAGCAAAAAATTTCAGAATTGCACCTTGCAATGTGGAGATATTACTGTTTGTGCATTTACAATATTCATTGATTTTTGCCATTGAAAAACGTCCAGAAATGTTTGAAGCTACTGACTGAATGAAAGGAGCTGGCATCTCACTCTCTTTGAATCTTCTTTATCATGCTAGGATTAACAGGAAAAAGCTAAAAATTTCAGAATTGCACCTTGCAATGTGGAGATATTACTGTTTGTGCATTTACAATATTCATTGATTTTTGCCATTGAAAAACATGTTTTTCATATACCAGAAATGTTTGAAGCTACTGACTGAATGAAATGAGCTGGCATCTCACTCTCTTTGAATCTTCTTTATCATGCTAGGATTAGCAGGAAAAAGCAAAAAATTTCAGAATTGCACCGTGCAATGTGGAGATATTACTGTTTGTGCATTTACAATATTCATTGATTTTTGCCATTGAAAAACATGTTTTTCATATACCAGAAATGTTTGAAGCTACTGACTGAATGAAAGGAGCTGGCATCTCACTCTCTTTGAATCTTCTTTATCATGCTAGGATTAACAGGAAAAAGCTAAAAATTTCAGAATTGCACCGTGCAATGTGGAGATATTACTGTTTGTGCATTTACAATATTCATTGATTTTTGCCATTGAAAAACATGTTTTTCATATACAAGAAATGTTTGAAGCTACTGACTGAATGAAAGGAGCTGGCATCTCACTCTCTTTGAATCTTCTTTATCATGCTAGGATTAGCAGGAAAAAGCAAAAAATTTCAGAATTGCACCGTGCAATGTGGAGATATTACTGTTTGTGCATTTACAATATTCATTGATTTTTGCCATTGAAAAACATGTTTTTCATATACCAGAAATGTTTGAAGCTACTGACTGAATGAAAGGAGCTGGCATCTCACTCTCTTTGAATCTTCTTTATCATGCTAGGATTAGCAGGAAAAAGCAAAAAATTTCAGAATTGCACCTTGCAATGTGGAGATATTACTGTTTGTGCATTTACAATATTCATTGATTTTTGCCATTGAAAAACGTCCAGAAATGTTTGAAGCTACTGACTGAATGAAAGGAGCTGGCATCTCACTCTCTTTGAATCTTCTTTATCATGCTAGGATTAACAGGAAAAAGCTAAAAATTTCAGAATTGCACCTTGCAATGTGGAGATATTACTGTTTGTGCATTTACAATATTCATTGATTTTTGCCATTGAAAAACATGTTTTTCATATACCAGAAATGTTTGAAGCTGCTGACTGAATGAAATGAGCTGGCATCTCACTCTCTTTGAATCTTCTTTATCATGCTAGGATTAGCAGGAAAAAGCAAAAAATTTCAGAATTGCACCGTGCAATGTGGAGATATTACTGTTTGTGCATTTACAATATTCATTGATTTTTGCCATTGAAAAACATGTTTTTCATATACCAGAAATGTTTGAAGCTACTGACTGAATGAAAGGAGCTGGCATCTCACTCTCTTTGAATCTTCTTTATCATGCTAGGATTAACAGGAAAAAGCTAAAAATTTCAGAATTGCACCGTGCAATGTGGAGATATTACTGTTTGTGCATTTACAATATTCATTGATTTTTGCCATTGAAAAACATGTTTTTCATATACCAGAAATGTTTGAAGCTACTGACTGAATGAAAGGAGCTGGCATCTCACTCTCTTTGAATCTTCTTTATCATGCTAGGATTAGCAGGAAAAAGCAAAAAATTTCAGAATTGCACCGTGCAATGTGGAGATATTACTGTTTGTGCATTTACAATATTCATTGATTTTTGCCATTGAAAAACATGTTTTTCATATACCAGAAATGTTTGAAGCTACTGACTGAATGAAAGGAGCTGGCATCTCACTCTCTTTGAATCTTCTTTATCATGCTAGGATTAGCAGGAAAAAGCAAAAAATTTCAGAATTGCACCTTGCAATGTGGAGATATTACTGTTTGTGCATTTACAATATTCATTGATTTTTGCCATTGAAAAACATGTTTTTCATATACCAGAAATGTTTGAAGCTACTGACTGAATGAAAGGAGCTGGCATCTCACTCTCTTTGAATCTTCTTTATCATGCTAGGATTAACAGGAAAAAGCAAAAAATTTCAGAATTGCACCTTGCAATGTGGAGATATTACTGTTTGTGCATTTACAATATTCATTGATTTTTGCCATTGAAAAACGTCCAGAAATGTTTGAAGCTACTGACTGAATGAAAGGAGCTGGCATCTCACTCTCTTTGAATCTTCTTTATCATGCTAGGATTAGCAGGAAAAAGCAAAAAATTTCAGAATTGCACCGTGCAATGTGGAGATATTACTGTTTGTGCATTTACAATATTCATTGATTTTTGCCATTGAAAAACATGTTTTTCATATACCAGAAATGTTTGAAGCTACTGACTGAATGAAAGGAGCTGGCATCTCACTCTCTTTGAATCTTCTTTATCATGCTAGGATTAACAGGAAAAAGCAAAAAATTTCAGAATTGCACCGTGCAATGTGGAGATATTACTGTTTGTGCATTTACAATATTCATTGATTTTTGCCATTGAAAAACATGTTTTTCATATACCAGAAATGTTTGAAGCTACTGACTGAATGAAAGGAGCTGGCATCTCACTCTCTTTGAATCTTCTTTATCATGCTAGGATTAGCAGGAAAAAGCAAAAAATTTCAGAATTGCACCGTGCAATGTGGAGATATTACTGTTTGTGCATTTACAACATTCATTGATTTTTGCCATTGAAAAACATGTTTTTCATATACCAGAAATGTTTGAAGCTACTGACTGAATGAAAGGAGCTGGCATCTCACTCTCTTTGAATCTTCTTTATCATGCTAGGATTAACAGGAAAAAGCTAAAAATTTCAGAATTGCACCGTGCAATGTGGAGATATTACTGTTTGTGCATTTACAATATTCATTGATTTTTGCCATTGAAAAACATGTTTTTCATATACCAGAAATGTTTGAAGCTACTGACTGAATGAAAGGAGCTGGCATCTCACTCTCTTTGAATCTTCTTTATCATGCTAGGATTAGCAGGAAAAAGCAAAAAATTTCAGAATTGCACCTTGCAATGTGGAGATATTACTGTTTGTGCATTTACAATATTCATTGATTTTTGCCATTGAAAAACGTCCAGAAATGTTTGAAGCTACTGACTGAATGAAAGGAGCTGGCATCTCACTCTCTTTGAATCTTCTTTATCATGCTAGGATTAACAGGAAAAAGCTAAAAATTTCAGAATTGCACATTGCAATGTGGAGATATTACTGTTTGTGCATTTACAATATTCATTGATTTTTGCCATTGAAAAACATGTTTTTCATATACCAGAAATGTTTGAAGCTACTGACTGAATGAAATGAGCTGGCATCTCACTCTCTTTGAATCTTCTTTATCATGCTAGGATTAGCAGGAAAAAGCAAAAAATTTCAGAATTGCACCGTGCAATGTGGAGATATTACTGTTTGTGCATTTACAATATTCATTGATTTTTGCCATTGAAAAACATGTTTTTCATATACCAGAAATGTTTGAAGCTACTGACTGAATGAAAGGAGCTGGCATCTCACTCTCTTTGAATCTTCTTTATCATGCTAGGATTAACAGGAAAAAGCTAAAAATTTCAGAATTGCACCGTGCAATGTGGAGATATTACTGTTTGTGCATTTACAATATTCATTGATTTTTGCCATTGAAAAACATGTTTTTCATATACCAGAAATGTTTGAAGCTACTGACTGAATGAAAGGAGCTGGCATCTCACTCTCTTTGAATCTTCTTTATCATGCTAGGATTAGCAGGAAAAAGCAAAAAATTTCAGAATTGCACCGTGCAATGTGGAGATATTACTGTTTGTGCATTTACAATATTCATTGATTTTTGCCATTGAAAAACATGTTTTTCATATACCAGAAATGTTTGAAGCTACTGACTGAATGAAAGGAGCTGGCATCTCACTCTCTTTGAATCTTCTTTATCATGCTAGGATTAGCAGGAAAAAGCTAAAAATTTCAGAATTGCACCTTGCAATGTGGAGATATTACTGTTTGTGCATTTACAATATTCATTGATTTTTGCCATTGAAAAACGTCCAGAAATGTTTGAAGCTACTGACTGAATGAAAGGAGCTGGCATCTCACTCTCTTTGAATCTTCTTTATCATGCTAGGATTAACAGGAAAAAGCTAAAAATTTCAGAATTGCACCGTGCAATGTGGAGATATTACTGTTTGTGCATTTACAATATTCATTGATTTTTGCCATTGAAAAACATGTTTTTCATATACCAGAAATGTTTGAAGCTACTGACTGAATGAAAGGAGCTGGCATCTCACTCTCTTTGAATCTTCTTTATCATGCTAGGATTAGCAGGAAAAAGCAAAAAATTTCAGAATTGCACCGTGCAATGTGGAGATATTACTGTTTGTGCATTTACAATATTCATTGATTTTTGCCATTGAAAAACATGTTTTTCATATACCAGAAATGTTTGAAGCTACTGACTGAATGAAAGGAGCTGGCATCTCACTCTCTTTGAATCTTCTTTATCATGCTAGGATTAGCAGGAAAAAGCAAAAAATTTCAGAATTGCACCTTGCAATGTGGAGATATTACTGTTTGTGCATTTACAATATTCATTGATTTTTGCCATTGAAAAACATGTTTTTCATATACCAGAAATGTTTGAAGCTACTGACTGAATGAAAGGAGCTGGCATCTCACTCTCTTTGAATCTTCTTTATCATGCTAGGATTAACAGGAAAAAGCAAAAAATTTCAGAATTGCACCTTGCAATGTGGAGATATTACTGTTTGTGCATTTACAATATTCATTGATTTTTGCCATTGAAAAACGTCCAGAAATGTTTGAAGCTACTGACTGAATGAAAGGAGCTGGCATCTCACTCTCTTTGAATCTTCTTTATCATGCTAGGATTAGCAGGAAAAAGCAAAAAATTTCAGAATTGCACCGTGCAATGTGGAGATATTACTGTTTGTGCATTTACAATATTCATTGATTTTTGCCATTGAAAAACATGTTTTTCATATACCAGAAATGTTTGAAGCTACTGACTGAATGAAAGGAGCTGGCATCTCACTCTCTTTGAATCTTCTTTATCATGCTAGGATTAACAGGAATAAGCTAAAAATTTCAGAATTGCACCGTGCAATGTGGAGATATTACTGTTTGTGCATTTACAATATTCATTGATTTTTGCCATTGAAAAACATGTTTTTCATATACCAGAAATGTTTGAAGCTACTGACTGAATGAAAGGAGCTGGCATCTCACTCTCTTTGAATCTTCTTTATCATGCTAGGATTAACAGGAAAAAGCAAAAAATTTCAGAATTGCACCGTGCAATGTGGAGATATTACTGTTTGTGCATTTACAATATTCATTGATTTTTGCCATTGAAAAACATGTTTTTCATATACCAGAAATGTTTGAAGCTACTGACTGAATGAAAGGAGCTGGCATCTCACTCTCTTTGAATCTTCTTTATCATGCTAGGATTAGCAGGAAAAAGCAAAAAATTTCAGAATTGCACCGTGCAATGTGGAGATATTACTGTTTGTGCATTTACAATATTCATTGATTTTTGCCATTGAAAAACATGTTTTTCATATACCAGAAATGTTTGAAGCTACTGACTGAATGAAAGGAGCTGGCATCTCACTCTCTTTGAATCTTCTTTATCATGCTAGGATTAACAGGAAAAAGCTAAAAATTTCAGAATTGCACCGTGCAATGTGGAGATATTACTGTTTGTGCATTTACAATATTCATTGATTTTTGCCATTGAAAAACATGTTTTTCATATACCAGAAATGTTTGAAGCTACTGACTGAATGAAAGGAGCTGGCATCTCACTCTCTTTGAATCTTCTTTATCATGCTAGGATTAACAGGAAAAAGCAAAAAATTTCAGAATTGCACCTTGCAATGTGGAGATATTACTGTTTGTGCATTTACAATATTCATTGATTTTTGCCATTGAAAAACATGTTTTTCATATACCAGAAATGTTTGAAGCTACTGACTGAATGAAAGGAGCTGGCATCTCACTCTCTTTGAATCTTCTTTATCATGCTAGGATTAGCAGGAAAAAGCAAAAAATTTCAGAATTGCACCGTGCAATGTGGAGATATTACTGTTTGTGCATTTACAATATTCATTGATTTTTGCCATTGAAAAACGTCCAGAAATGTTTGAAGCTACTGACTGAATGAAAGGAGCTGGCATCTCACTCTCTTTGAATCTTCTTTATCATGCTAGGATTAACAGGAAAAAGCTAAAAATTTCAGAATTGCACCGTGCAATGTGGAGATATTACTGTTTGTGCATTTACAATATTCATTGATTTTTGCCATTGAAAAACATGTTTTTCATATACCAGAAATGTTTGAAGCTACTGACTGAATGAAAGGAGCTGGCATCTCACTCTCTTTGAATCTTCTTTATCATGCTAGGATTAGCAGGAAAAAGCAAAAAATTTCAGAATTGCACCGTGCAATGTGGAGATATTACTGTTTGTGCATTTACAATATTCATTGATTTTTGCCATTGAAAAACATGTTTTTCATATACCAGAAATGTTTGAAGCTACTGACTGAATGAAAGGAGCTGGCATCTCACTCTCTTTGAATCTTCTTTATCATGCTAGGATTAACAGGAATAAGCTAAAAATTTCAGAATTGCACCGTGCAATGTGGAGATATTACTGTTTGTGCATTTACAATATTCATTGATTTTTGCCATTGAAAAACATGTTTTTCATATACCAGAAATGTTTGAAGCTACTGACTGAATGAAAGGAGCTGGCATCTCACTCTCTTTGAATCTTCTTTATCATGCTAGGATTAACAGGAAAAAGCAAAAAATTTCAGAATTGCACCGTGCAATGTGGAGATATTACTGTTTGTGCATTTACAATATTCATTGATTTTTGCCATTGAAAAACATGTTTTTCATATACCAGAAATGTTTGAAGCTACTGACTGAATGAAAGGAGCTGGCATCTCACTCTCTTTGAATCTTCTTTATCATGCTAGGATTAGCAGGAAAAAGCAAAAAATGTCAGAATTGCACCGTGCAATGTGGAGATATTACTGTTTGTGCATTTACAATATTCATTGATTTTTGCCATTGAAAAACATGTTTTTCATATACCAGAAATGTTTGAAGCTACTGACTGAATGAAAGGAGCTGGCATCTCACTCTCTTTGAATCTTCTTTATCATGCTAGGATTAACAGGAAAAAGCTAAAAATTTCAGAATTGCACCGTGCAATGTGGAGATATTACTGTTTGTGCATTTACAATATTCATTGATTTTTGCCATTGAAAAACATGTTTTTCATATACCAGAAATGTTTGAAGCTACTGACTGAATGAAAGGAGCTGGCATCTCACTCTCTTTGAATCTTCTTTATCATGCTAGGATTAGCAGGAAAAAGCAAAAAATTTCAGAATTGCACCTTGCAATGTGGAGATATTACTGTTTGTGCATTTACAATATTCATTGATTTTTGCCATTGAAAAACGTCCAGAAATGTTTGAAGCTACTGACTGAATGAAAGGAGCTGGCATCTCACTCTCTTTGAATCTTCTTTATCATGCTAGGATTAACAGGAAAAAGCTAAAAATTTCAGAATTGCACCTTGCAATGTGGAGATATTACTGTTTGTGCATTTACAATATTCATTGATTTTTGCCATTGAAAAACATGTTTTTCATATACCAGAAATGTTTGAAGCTACTGACTGAATGAAATGAGCTGGCATCTCACTCTCTTTGAATCTTCTTTATCATGCTAGGATTAGCAGGAAAAAGCAAAAAATTTCAGAATTGCACCGTGCAATGTGGAGATATTACTGTTTGTGCATTTACAATATTCATTGATTTTTGCCATTGAAAAACATGTTTTTCATATACCAGAAATGTTTGAAGCTACTGACTGAATGAAAGGAGCTGGCATCTCACTCTCTTTGAATCTTCTTTATCATGCTAGGATTAACAGGAAAAAGCTAAAAATTTCAGAATTGCACCGTGCAATGTGGAGATATTACTGTTTGTGCATTTACAATATTCATTGATTTTTGCCATTGAAAAACATGTTTTTCATATACCAGAAATGTTTGAAGCTACTGACTGAATGAAAGGAGCTGGCATCTCACTCTCTTTGAATCTTCTTTATCATGCTAGGATTAACAGGAAAAAGCTAAAAATTTCAGAATTGCACCGTGCAATGTGGAGATATTACTGTTTGTGCATTTACAATATTCATTGATTTTTGCCATTGAAAAACATGTTTTTCATATACCAGAAATGTTTGAAGCTACTGACTGAATGAAAGGAGCTGGCATCTCACTCTCTTTGAATCTTCTTTATCATGCTAGGATTAGCAGGAAAAAGCTAAAAATTTCAGAATTGCACCTTGCAATGTGGAGATATTACTGTTTGTGCATTTACAATATTCATTGATTTTTGCCATTGAAAAACGTCCAGAAATGTTTGAAGCTACTGACTGAATGAAAGGAGCTGGCATCTCACTCTCTTTGAATCTTCTTTATCATGCTAGGATTAACAGGAAAAAGCTAAAAATTTCAGAATTGCACCGTGCAATGTGGAGATATTACTGTTTGTGCATTTACAATATTCATTGATTTTTGCCATTGAAAAACATGTTTTTCATATACCAGAAATGTTTGAAGCTACTGACTGAATGAAAGGAGCTGGCATCTCACTCTCTTTGAATCTTCTTTATCATGCTAGGATTAACAGGAAAAAGCAAAAAATTTCAGAATTGCACCGTGCAATGTGGAGATATTACTGTTTGTGCATTTACAATATTCATTGATTTTTGCCATTGAAAAACATGTTTTTCATATACCAGAAATGTTTGAAGCTACTGACTGAATGAAAGGAGCTGGCATCTCACTCTCTTTGAATCTTCTTTATCATGCTAGGATTAGCAGGAAAAAGCAAAAAATTTCAGAATTGCACCGTGCAATGTGGAGATATTACTGTTTGTGCATTTACAATATTCATTGATTTTTGCCATTGAAAAACATGTTTTTCATATACCAGAAATGTTTGAAGCTACTGACTGAATGAAAGGAGCTGGCATCTCACTCTCTTTGAATCTTCTTTATCATGCTAGGATTAACAGGAAAAAGCTAAAAATTTCAGAATTGCACCGTGCAATGTGGAGATATTACTGTTTGTGCATTTACAATATTCATTGATTTTTGCCATTGAAAAACATGTTTTTCATATACCAGAAATGTTTGAAGCTACTGACTGAATGAAAGGAGCTGGTATCTCACTCTCTTTGAATCTTCTTTATCATGCTAGGATTAGCAGGAAAAAGCAAAAAATTTCAGAATTGCACCTTGCAATGTGGAGATATTACTGTTTGTGCATTTACAATATTCATTGATTTTTGCCATTGAAAAACGTCCAGAAATGTTTGAAGCTACTGACTGAATGAAAGGAGCTGGCATCTCACTCTCTTTGAATCTTCTTTATCATGCTAGGATTAACAGGAAAAAGCTAAAAATTTCAGAATTGCACCTTGCAATGTGGAGATATTACTGTTTGTGCATTTACAATATTCATTGATTTTTGCCATTGAAAAACATGTTTTTCATATACCAGAAATGTTTGAAGCTACTGACTGAATGAAATGAGCTGGCATCTCACTCTCTTTGAATCTTCTTTATCATGCTAGGATTAGCAGGAAAAAGCAAAAAATTTCAGAATTGCACCGTGCAATGTGGAGATATTACTGTTTGTGCATTTACAATATTCATTGATTTTTGCCATTGAAAAACATGTTTTTCATATACCAGAAATGTTTGAAGCTACTGACTGAATGAAAGGAGCTGGCATCTCACTCTCTTTGAATCTTCTTTATCATGCTAGGATTAACAGGAAAAAGCTAAAAATTTCAGAATTGCACCGTGCAATGTGGAGATATTACTGTTTGTGCATTTACAATATTCATTGATTTTTGCCATTGAAAAACATGTTTTTCATATACCAGAAATGTTTGAAGCTACTGACTGAATGAAAGGAGCTGGCATCTCACTCTCTTTGAATCTTCTTTATCATGCTAGGATTAACAGGAAAAAGCTAAAAATTTCAGAATTGCACCGTGCAATGTGGAGATATTACTGTTTGTGCATTTACAATATTCATTGATTTTTGCCATTGAAAAACATGTTTTTCATATACCAGAAATGTTTGAAGCTACTGACTGAATGAAAGGAGCTGGCATCTCACTCTCTTTGAATCTTCTTTATCATGCTAGGATTAGCAGGAAAAAGCTAAAAATTTCAGAATTGCACCTTGCAATGTGGAGATATTACTGTTTGTGCATTTACAATATTCATTGATTTTTGCCATTGAAAAACGTCCAGAAATGTTTGAAGCTACTGACTGAATGAAAGGAGCTGGCATCTCACTCTCTTTGAATCTTCTTTATCATGCTAGGATTAACAGGAAAAAGCTAAAAATTTCAGAATTGCACCGTGCAATGTGGAGATATTACTGTTTGTGCATTTACAATATTCATTGATTTTTGCCATTGAAAAACATGTTTTTCATATACCAGAAATGTTTGAAGCTACTGACTGAATGAAAGGAGCTGGCATCTCACTCTCTTTGAATCTTCTTTATCATGCTAGGATTAGCAGGAAAAAGCAAAAAATTTCAGAATTGCACCGTGCAATGTGGAGATATTACTGTTTGTGCATTTACAATATTCATTGATTTTTGCCATTGAAAAACATGTTTTTCATATACCAGAAATGTTTGAAGCTACTGACTGAATGAAAGGAGCTGGCATCTCACTCTCTTTGAATCTTCTTTATCATGCTAGGATTAGCAGGAAAAAGCAAAAAATTTCAGAATTGCACCTTGCAATGTGGAGATATTACTGTTTGTGCATTTACAATATTCATTGATTTTTGCCATTGAAAAACATGTTTTTCATATACCAGAAATGTTTGAAGCTACTGACTGAATGAAAGGAGCTGGCATCTCACTCTCTTTGAATCTTCTTTATCATGCTAGGATTAACAGGAAAAAGCAAAAAATTTCAGAATTGCACCTTGCAATGTGGAGATATTACTGTTTGTGCATTTACAATATTCATTGATTTTTGCCATTGAAAAACGTCCAGAAATGTTTGAAGCTACTGACTGAATGAAAGGAGCTGGCATCTCACTCTCTTTGAATCTTCTTTATCATGCTAGGATTAGCAGGAAAAAGCAAAAAATTTCAGAATTGCACCGTGCAATGTGGAGATATTACTGTTTGTGCATTTACAATATTCATTGATTTTTGCCATTGAAAAACATGTTTTTCATATACCAGAAATGTTTGAAGCTACTGACTGAATGAAAGGAGCTGGCATCTCACTCTCTTTGAATCTTCTTTATCATGCTAGGATTAACAGGAATAAGCTAAAAATTTCAGAATTGCACCGTGCAATGTGGAGATATTACTGTTTGTGCATTTACAATATTCATTGATTTTTGCCATTGAAAAACATGTTTTTCATATACCAGAAATGTTTGAAGCTACTGACTGAATGAAAGGAGCTGGCATCTCACTCTCTTTGAATCTTCTTTATCATGCTAGGATTAACAGGAAAAAGCAAAAAATTTCAGAATTGCACCGTGCAATGTGGAGATATTACTGTTTGTGCATTTACAATATTCATTGATTTTTGCCATTGAAAAACATGTTTTTCATATACCAGAAATGTTTGAAGCTACTGACTGAATGAAAGGAGCTGGCATCTCACTCTCTTTGAATCTTCTTTATCATGCTAGGATTAGCAGGAAAAAGCAAAAAATTTCAGAATTGCACCGTGCAATGTGGAGATATTACTGTTTGTGCATTTACAATATTCATTGATTTTTGCCATTGAAAAACATGTTTTTCATATACCAGAAATGTTTGAAGCTACTGACTGAATGAAAGGAGCTGGCATCTCACTCTCTTTGAATCTTCTTTATCATGCTAGGATTAGCAGGAAAAAGCAAAAAATTTCAGAATTGCACCTTGCAATGTGGAGATATTACTGTTTGTGCATTTACAATATTCATTGATTTTTGCCATTGAAAAACATGTTTTTCATATACCAGAAATGTTTGAAGCTACTGACTGAATGAAAGGAGCTGGCATCTCACTCTCTTTGAATCTTCTTTATCATGCTAGGATTAACAGGAAAAAGCAAAAAATTTCAGAATTGCACCTTGCAATGTGCAGATATTACTGTTTGTGCATTTACAATATTCATTGATTTTTGCCATTGAAAAACGTCCAGAAATGTTTGAAGCTACTGACTGAATGAAAGGAGCTGGCATCTCACTCTCTTTGAATCTTCTTTATCATGCTAGGATTAGCAGGAAAAAGCAAAAAATTTCAGAATTGCACCGTGCAATGTGGAGATATTACTGTTTGTGCATTTACAATATTCATTGATTTTTGCCATTGAAAAACATGTTTTTCATATACCAGAAATGTTTGAAGCTACTGACTGAATGAAAGGAGCTGGCATCTCACTCTCTTTGAATCTTCTTTATCATGCTAGGATTAACAGGAAAAAGCTAAAAATTTCAGAATTGCACCTTGCAATGTGGAGATATTACTGTTTGTGCATTTACAATATTCATTGATTTTTGCCATTGAAAAACATGTTTTTCATATACCAGAAATGTTTGAAGCTACTGACTGAATGAAAGGAGCTGGCATCTCACTCTCTTTGAATCTTCTTTATCATGCTAGGATTAGCAGGAAAAAGCAAAAAATTTCAGAATTGCACCGTGCAATGTGGAGATATTACTGTTTGTGCATTTACAATATTCATTGATTTTTGCCATTGAAAAACATGTTTTTCATATACCAGAAATGTTTGAAGCTACTGACTGAATGAAAGGAGCTGGCATCTCACTCTCTTTGAATCTTCTTTATCATGCTAGGATTAACAGGAAAAAGCTAAAAATTTCAGAATTGCACCTTGCAATGTGGAGATATTACTGTTTGTGCATTTACAATATTCATTGATTTTTGCCATTGAAAAACATGTTTTTCATATACCAGAAATGTTTGAAGCTACTGACTGAATGAAAGGAGCTGGCATCTCACTCTCTTTGAATCTTCTTTATCATGCTAGGATTAACAGGAAAAAGCAAAAAATTTCAGAATTGCACCTTGCAATGTGGAGATATTACTGTTTGTGCATTTACAATATTCATTGATTTTTGCCATTGAAAAACATGTTTTTCATATACCAGAAATGTTTGAAGCTACTGACTGAATGAAAGGAGCTGGCATCTCACTCTCTTTGAATCTTCTTTATCATGCTAGGATTAACAGTAAAAAGCTAAAAATTTCAGAATTGCACCGTGCAATGTGGAGATATTACTGTTTGTGCATTTACAATATTCATTGATTTTTGCCATTGAAAAACGTCCAGAAATGTTTGAAGCTACTGACTGAATGAAAGGAGCTGGCATCTCACGCTCTTTGAATCTTCTTTATCATGCTAGGATTAACAGGAAAAAGCTAAAAATTTCAGAATTGCACCTTGCAATGTGGAGATATTACTGTTTGTGCATTTACAATATTCATTGATTTTTGCCATTGAAAAACGTCCAGAAATGTTTGAAGCTACTGACTGAATGAAAGGAGCTGGCATCTCACTCTCTTTGAATCTTCTTTATCATGCTAGGATTAGCAGGAAAAAGCAAAAAATTTCAGAATTGCACCGTGCAATGTGGAGATATTACTGTTTGTGCATTTACAATATTCATTGATTTTTGCCATTGAAAAACATGTTTTTCATATACCAGAAATGTTTGAAGCTACTGACTGAATGAAAGGAGCTGGCATCTCACTCTCTTTGAATCTTCTTTATCATGCTAGGATTAGCAGGAAAAAGCTAAAAATTTCAGAATTGCACCGTGCAATGTGGAGATATTACTGTTTGTGCATTTACAATATTCATTGATTTTTGCCATTGAAAAACATGTTTTTCATATACCAGAAATGTTTGAAGCTACTGACTGAATGAAAGGAGCTGGCATCTCACTCTCTTTGAATCTTCTTTATCATGCTAGGATTAGCAGGAAAAAGCTAAAAATTTCAGAATTGCACCGTGCAATGTGGAGATATTACTGTTTGTGCATTTACAGTATTCATTGATTTTTGCCATTGAAAAACATGTTTTTCATATACCAGAAATGTTTGAAGCTACTGACTGAATGAAAGGAGCTGGCATCTCACTCTCTTTGAATCTTCTTTATCATGCTAGGATTAGCAGGAAAAAGCTAAAAATTTCAGAATTGCACCTTGCAATGTGGAGATATTACTGTTTGTGCATTTACAATATTCATTGATTTTTGCCATTGAAAAACGTCCAGAAATGTTTGAAGCTACTGACTGAATGAAAGGAGCTGGCATCTCACTCTCTTTGAATCTTCTTTATCATGCTAGGATTAACAGGAAAAAGCTAAAAATTTCAGAATTGCACCTTGCAATGTGGAGATATTACTGTTTGTGCATTTACAATATTCATTGATTTTTGCCATTGAAAAACATGTTTTTCATATACCAGAAATGTTTGAAGCTACTGACTGAATGAAAGGAGCTGGCATCTCACTCTCTTTGAATCTTCTTTATCATGCTAGGATTAGCAGGAAAAAGCAAAAAATTTCAGAATTGCACCGTGCAATGTGGAGATATTACTGTTTGTGCATTTACAATATTCATTGATTTTTGCCATTGAAAAACATGTTTTTCATATACCAGAAATGTTTGAAGCTACTGACTGAATGAAAGGAGCTGGCATCTCACTCTCTTTGAATCTTCTTTATCATGCTAGGATTAACAGGAAAAAGCTAAAAATTTCAGAATTGCACCTTGCAATGTGGAGATATTACTGTTTGTGCATTTACAATATTCATTGATTTTTGCCATTGAAAAACGTCCAGAAATGTTTGAAGCTACTGACTGAATGAAAGGAGCTGGCATCTCACTCTCTTTGAATCTTCTTTATCATGCTAGGATTAACAGGAAAAAGCTAAAAATTTCAGAATTGCACCGTGCAATGTGGAGATATTACTGTTTGTGCATTTACAATATTCATTGATTTTTGCCATTGAAAAACATGTTTTTCATATACCAGAAATGTTTGAAGCTACTGACTGAATGAAAGGAGCTGGCATCTCACTCTCTTTGAATCTTCTTTATCATGCTAGGATTAGCAGGAAAAAGCAAAAAATTTCAGAATTGCACCGTGCAATGTGGAGATATTACTGTTTGTGCATTTACAATATTCATTGATTTTTGCCATTGAAAAACATGTTTTTCATATACCAGAAATGTTTGAAGCTACTGACTGAATGAAAGGAGCTGGCATCTCACTCTCTTTGAATCTTCTTTATCATGCTAGGATTAACAGGAAAAAGCTAAAAATTTCAGAATTGCACCTTGCAATGTGGAGATATTACTGTTTGTGCATTTACAATATTCATTGATTTTTGCCATTGAAAAACGTCCAGAAATGTTTGAAGCTACTGACTGAATGAAAGGAGCTGGCATCTCACTCTCTTTGAATCTTCTTTATCATGCTAGGATTAACAGGAAAAAGCTAAAAATTTCAGAATTGCACCTTGCAATGTGGAGATATTACTGTTTGTGCATTTACAATATTCATTGATTTTTGCCATTGAAAAACATGTTTTTCATATACCAGAAATGTTTGAAGCTACTGACTGAATGAAAGGAGCTGGCATCTCACTCTCTTTGAATCTTCTTTATCATGCTAGGATTAGCAGGAAAAAGCAAAAAATTTCAGAATTGCACCGTGCAATGTGGAGATATTACTGTTTGTGCATTTACAATATTCATTGATTTTTGCCATTGAAAAACGTCCAGAAATGTTTGAAGCTACTGACTGAATGAAAGGAGCTGGCATCTCACTCTCTTTGAATCTTCTTTATCATGCTAGGATTAGCAGGAAAAAGCTAAAAATTTCAGAATTGCACCGTGCAATGTGGAGATATTACTGTTTGTGCATTTACAATATTCATTGATTTTTGCCATTGAAAAACATGTTTTTCATATACCAGAAATGTTTGAAGCTACTGACTGAATGAAAGGAGCTGGCATCTCACTCTCTTTGAATCTTCTTTATCATGCTAGGATTAACAGGAAAAAGCTAAAAATTTCAGAATTGCACCGTGCAATGTGGAGATATTACTGTTTGTGCATTTACAATATTCATTGATTTTTGCCATTGAAAAACATGTTTTTCATATACCAGAAATGTTTGAAGCTACTGACTGAATGAAAGGAGCTGGCATCTCACTCTCTTTGAATCTTCTTTATCATGCTAGGATTAGCAGGAAAAAGCAAAAAATTTCAGAATTGCACCGTGCAATGTGGAGATATTACTGTTTGTGCATTTACAATATTCATTGATTTTTGCCATTGAAAAACGTCCAGAAATGTTTGAAGCTACTGACTGAATGAAAGGAGCTGGCATCTCACTCTCTTTGAATCTTCTTTATCATGCTAGGATTAACAGGAAAAAGCTAAAAATTTCAGAATTGCACCGTGCAATGTGGAGATATTACTGTTTGTGCATTTACAATATTCATTGATTTTTGCCATTGAAAAACATGTTTTTCATATACCAGAAATGTTTGAAGCTACTGACTGAATGAAAGGAGCTGGCATCTCACTCTCTTTGAATCTTCTTTATCATGCTAGGATTAGCAGGAAAAAGCAAAAAATTTCAGAATTGCACCGTGCAATGTGGAGATATTACTGTTTGTGCATTTACAATATTGATTGATTTTTGCCATTGAAAAACGTCCAGAAATGTTTGAAGCTACTGACTGAATGAAAGGAGCTGGCATCTCACTCTCTTTGAATCTTCTTTATCATGCTAGGATTAGCAGGAAAAAGCTAAAAATTTCAGAATTGCACCGTGCAATGTGGAGATATTACTGTTTGTGCATTTACAATATTCATTGATTTTTGCCATTGAAAAACATGTTTTTCATATACCAGAAATGTTTGAAGCTACTGACTGAATGAAAGGAGCTGGCATCTCACTCTCTTTGAATCTTCTTTATCATGCTAGGATTAACAGGAAAAAGCTAAAAATTTCAGAATTGCACCGTGCAATGTGGAGATATTACTGTTTGTGCATTTACAATATTCATTGATTTTTGCCATTGAAAAACATGTTTTTCATATACCAGAAATGTTTGAAGCTACTGACTGAATGAAAGGAGCTGGCATCTCACTCTCTTTGAATCTTCTTTATCATGCTAGGATTAGCAGGAAAAAGCAAAAAATTTCAGAATTGCACCTTGCAATGTGGAGATATTACTGTTTGTGCATTTACAATATTCATTGATTTTTGCCATTGAAAAACGTCCAGAAATGTTTGAAGCTACTGACTGAATGAAAGGAACTGGCATCTCACTCTCTTTGAATCTTCTTTATCATGCAAGGATTAACAGGAAAAAGCTAAAAATTTCAGAATTGCACCGTGCAATGTGGAGATATTACTGTTTGTGCATTTACAATATTCATTGATTTTTGCCATTGAAAAACATGTTTTTCATATACCAGAAATGTTTGAAGCTACTGACTGAATGAAAGGAGCTGGCATCTCACTCTCTTTGAATCTTCTTTATCATGCTAGGATTAACAGGAAAAAGCTAAAAATTTCAGAATTGCACCTTGCAATGTGGAGATATTACTGTTTGTGCATTTACAATATTCATTGATTTTTGCCATTGAAAAACATGTTTTTCATATACCAGAAATGTTTGAAGCTACTGACTGAATGAAAGGAGCTGGCATCTCACTCTCTTTGAATCTTCTTTATCATGCTAGGATTAGCAGGAAAAAGCAAAAAATTTCAGAATTGCACCGTGCAATGTGGAGATATTACTGTTTGTGCATTTACAATATTCATTGATTTTTGCCATTGAAAAACGTCCAGAAATGTTTGAAGCTACTGACTGAATGAAAGGAGCTGGCATCTCACTCTCTTTGAATCTTCTTTATCATGCTAGGATTAGCAGGAAAAAGCTAAAAATTTCAGAATTGCACCGTGCAATGTGGAGATATTACTGTTTGTGCATTTACAATATTCATTGATTTTTGCCATTGAAAAACATGTTTTTCATATACCAGAAATGTTTGAAGCTACTGACTGAATGAAAGGAGCTGGCATCTCACTCTCTTTGAATCTTCTTTATCATGCTAGGATTAGCAGGAAAAAGCAAAAAATTTCAGAATTGCACCGTGCAATGTGGAGATATTACTGTTTGTGCATTTACAATATTCATTGATTTTTGCCATTGAAAAACATGTTTTTCATATACCAGAAATGTTTGAAGCTACTGACTGAATGAAAGGAGCTGGCATCTCACTCTCTTTGAATCTTCTTTATCATGCTAGGATTAGCAGGAAAAAGCAAAAAATTTCGGAATTGCACCGTGCAATGTGGAGATATTACTGTTTGTGCATTTACAATATTCATTGATTTTTGCCATTGAAAAACGTCCAGAAATGTTTGAAGCTACTGACTGAATGAAAGGAGCTGGCATCTCACTCTCTTTGAATCTTCTTTATCATGCTAGGATTAGCAGGAAAAAGCAAAAAATTTCAGAATTGCACCGTGCAATGTGGAGATATTACTGTTTGTGCATTTACAATATTCATTGATTTTTGCCATTGAAAAACATGTTTTTCATATACCAGAAATGTTTGAAGCTACTGACTGAATGAAAGGAGCTGGCATCTCACTCTCTTTGAATCTTCTTTATCATGCTAGGATTAACAGGAAAAAGCTAAAAATTTCAGAATTGCACCGTGCAATGTGGAGATATTACTGTTTGTGCATTTACAATATTCATTGATTTTTGCCATTGAAAAACATGTTTTTCATATACCAGAAATGTTTGAAGCTACTGACTGAATGAAAGGAGCTGGCATCTCACTCTCTTTGAATCTTCTTTATCATGCTAGGATTAGCAGGAAAAAGCAAAAAATTTCAGAATTGCACCGTGCAATGTGGAGATATTACTGTTTGTGCATTTACAATATTCATTGATTTTTGCCATTGAAAAACGTCCAGAAATGTTTGAAGCTACTGACTGAATGAAAGGAGCTGGCATCTCACTCTCTTTGAATCTTCTTTATCATGCTAGGATTAGCAGGAAAAAGCAAAAAATTTCAGAATTGCACCTTGCAATGTGGAGATATTACTGTTTGTGCATTTACAATATTCATTGATTTTTGCCATTGAAAAACGTCCAGAAATGTTTGAAGCTACTGACTGAATGAAAGGAGCTGGCATCTCACTCTCTTTGAATCTTCTTTATCATGCTAGGATTAACAGGAAAAAGCAAAAAATTTCAGAATTGCACCGTGCAATGTGGAGATATTACTGTTTGTGCATTTACAATATTCATTGATTTTTGCCATTGAAAAACATGTTTTTCATATACCAGAAATGTTTGAAGCTACTGACTGAATGAAAGGAGCTGGCATCTCACTCTCTTTGAATCTTCTTTATCATGCTAGGATTAGCAGGAAAAAGCTAAAAATTTCAGAATTGCACCGTGCAATGTGGAGATATTACTGTTTGTGCATTTACAATATTCATTGATTTTTGCCATTGAAAAACGTCCAGAAATGTTTGAAGCTACTGACTGAATGAAAGGAGCTGGCATCTCACTCTCTTTGAATCTTCTTTATCATGCTAGGATTAGCAGGAAAAAGCTAAAAATTTCAGAATTGCACCGTGCAATGTGGAGATATTACTGTTTGTGCATTTACAATATTCATTGATTTTTGCCATTGAAAAACATGTTTTTCATATACCAGAAATGTTTGAAGCTACTGACTGAATGAAAGGAGCTGGCATCTCACTCTCTTTGAATCTTCTTTATCATGCTAGGATTAGCAGGAAAAAGCAAAAAATTTCAGAATTGCACCGTGCAATGTGGAGATATTACTGTTTGTGCATTTACAATATTCATTGATTTTTGCCATTGAAAAACATGTTTTTCATATACCAGAAATGTTTGAAGCTACTGACTGAATGAAAGGAGCTGGCATCTCACTCTCTTTGAATCTTCTTTATCATGCTAGGATTAGCAGGAAAAAGCAAAAAATTTCAGAATTGCACCGTGCAATGTGGAGATATTACTGTTTGTGCATTTACAATATTCATTGATTTTTGCCATTGAAAAACGTCCAGAAATGTTTGAAGCTACTGACTGAATGAAAGGAGCTGGCATCTCACTCTCTTTGAATCTTCTTTATCATGCTAGGATTAGCAGGAAAAAGCAAAAAATTTCAGAATTGCACCTTGCAATGTGGAGATATTACTGTTTGTGCATTTACAATATTCATTGATTTTTGCCATTGAAAAACGTCCAGAAATGTTTGAAGCTACTGACTGAATGAAAGGAGCTGGCATCTCACTCTCTTTGAATCTTCTTTATCATGCTAGGATTAACAGGAAAAAGCAAAAAATTTCAGAATTGCACCGTGCAATGTGGAGATATTACTGTTTGTGCATTTACAATATTCATTGATTTTTGCCATTGAAAAACATGTTTTTCATATACCAGAAATGTTTGAAGCTACTGACTGAATGAAAGGAGCTGGCATCTCACTCTCTTTGAATCTTCTTTATCATGCTAGGATTAGCAGGAAAAAGCTAAAAATTTCAGAATTGCACCGTGCAATGTGGAGATATTACTGTTTGTGCATTTACAATATTCATTGATTTTTGCCATTGAAAAACATGTTTTTCATATACCAGAAATGTTTGAAGCTACTGACTGAATGAAAGGAGCTGGCATCTCACTCTCTTTGAATCTTCTTTATCATGCTAGGATTAGCAGGAAAAAGCAAAAAATTTCAGAATTGCACCTTGCAATGTGGAGATATTACTGTTTGTGCATTTACAATATTCATTGATTTTTGCCATTGAAAAACATGTTTTTCATATACCAGAAATGTTTGAAGCTACTGACTGAATGAAAGGAGCTGGCATCTCACTCTCTTTGAATCTTCTTTATCATGCTAGGATTAGCAGGAAAAAGCTAAAAATTTCAGAATTGCACCGTGCAATGTGGAGATATTACTGTTTGTGCATTTACAATATTCATTGATTTTTGCCATTGAAAAACGTCCAGAAATGTTTGAAGCTACTGACTGAATGAAAGGAGCTGGCATCTCACTCTCTTTGAATCTTCTTTATCATGCTAGGATTAACAGGAAAAAGCTAAAAATTTCAGAATTGCACCGTGCAATGTGGAGATATTACTGTTTGTGCATTTACAATATTCATTGATTTTTGCCATTGAAAAACATGTTTTTCATATACCAGAAATGTTTGAAGCTACTGACTGAATGAAAGGAGCTGGCATCTCACTCTCTTTGAATCTTCTTTATCATGCTAGGATTAACAGGAAAAAGCTAAAAATTTCAGAATTGCACCGTGCAATGTGGAGATATTACTGTTTGTGCATTTACAATATTCATTGATTTTTGCCATTGAAAAACGTCCAGAAATGTTTGAAGCTACTGACTGAATGAAAGGAGCTGGCATCTCACTCTCTTTGAATCTTCTTTATCATGCTAGGATTAGCAGGAAAAAAGCAAAAAATTTCAGAATTGCACCTTGCAATGTGGAGATATTACTCTTTGTGCATTTACAATATTCATTGATTTTTGCCATTGAAAAACATGTTTTTCATATACCAGAAATGTTTGAAGCTACTGACTGAATGAAAGGAGCTGGCATCTCACTCTCTTTGAATCTTCTTTATCATGCTAGGATTAGCAGGAAAAAGCTAAAAATTTCAGAATTGCACCGTGCAATGTGGAGATATTACTGTTTGTGCATTTACAATATTCATTGATTTTTGCCATTGAAAAACGTCCAGAAATGTTTGAAGCTACTGACTGAATGAAAGGAGCTGGCATCTCACTCTCTTTGAATCTTCTTTATCATGCTAGGATTAGCAGGAAAAAGCAAAAAATTTCAGAATTGCACCTTGCAATGTGGAGATATTACTGTTTGTGCATTTACAATATTCATTGATTTTTGCCATTGAAAAACGTCCAGAAATGTTTGAAGCTACTGACTGAATGAAAGGAGCTGGCATCTCACTCTCTTTGAATCTTCTTTATCATGCTAGGATTAACAGGAAAAAGCAAAAAATTTCAGAATTGCACCTTGCAATGTGGAGATATTACTGTTTGTGCATTTACAATATTCATTGATTTTTGCCATTGAAAAACATGTTTTTCATATACCAGAAATGTTTGAAGCTACTGACTGAATGAAAGGAGCTGGCATCTCACTCTCTTTGAATCTTCTTTATCATGCTAGGATTAACAGGAAAAAGCAAAAAATTTCAGAATTGCACCTTGCAATGTGGAGATATTACTGTTTGTGCATTTACAATATTCATTGATTTTTGCCATTGAAAAACATGTTTTTCATATACCAGAAATGTTTGAAGCTACTGACTGAATGAAAGGAGCTGGCATCTCACTCTCTTTGAATCTTCTTTATCATGCTAGGATTAGCAGGAAAAAGCTAAAAATTTCAGAATTGCACCGTGCAATGTGGAGATATTACTGTTTGTGCATTTACAATATTCATTGATTTTTGCCATTGAAAAACATGTTTTTCATATACCAGAAATGTTTGAAGCTACTGACTGAATGAAAGGAGCTGGCATCTCACTCTCTTTGAATCTTCTTTATCATGCTAGTATTAACAGGAAAAAGCTAAAAATTTCAGAATTGCACCGTGCAATGTGGAGATATTACTGTTTGTGCATTTACAATATTCATTGATTTTTGCCATTGAAAAACGTCCAGAAATGTTTGAAGCTACTGACTGAATGAAAGGAGCTGGCATCTCACTCTCTTTGAATCTTCTTTATCATGCTAGGATTAACAGGAAAAAGCAAAAAATTTCAGAATTGCACCTTGCAATGTGGAGATATTACTGTTTGTGCATTTACAATATTCATTGATTTTTGCCATTGAAAAACATGTTTTTCATATACCAGAAATGTTTGAAGCTACTGACTGAATGAAAGGAGCTGGCATCTCACTCTCTTTGAATCTTCTTTATCATGCTAGGATTAGCAGGAAAAAGCAAAAAATTTCAGAATTGCACCGTGCAATGTGGACATATTACTGTTTGTGCATTTACAATATTCATTGATTTTTGCCATTGAAAAACGTCCAGAAATGTTTGAAGCTACTGACTGAATGAAAGGAGCTGGCATCTCACTCTCTTTGAATCTTCTTTATCATGCTAGGATTAACAGGAAAAAGCAAAAAATTTCAGAATTGCACCTTGCAATGTGGAGATATTACTGTTTGTGCATTTACAATATTCATTGATTTTTGCCATTGAAAAACATGTTTTTCATATACCAGAAATGTTTGAAGCTACTGACTGAATGAAAGGAGCTGGCATCTCACTCTCTTTGAATCTTCTTTATCATGCTAGGATTAGCAGGAAAAAGCAAAAAATTTCAGAATTGCACCGTGCAATGTGGACATATTACTGTTTGTGCATTTACAATATTCATTGATTTTTGCCATTGAAAAACGTCCAGAAATGTTTGAAGCTACTGACTGAATGAAAGGAGCTGGCATCTCACTCTCTTTGAATCTTCTTTATCATGCTAGGATTAACAGGAAAAAGCTAAAAATTTCAGAATTGCACCGTGCAATGTGGAGATATTACTGTTTGTGCATTTACAATATTCATTGATTTTTGCCATTGAAAAACATGTTTTTCATATACTAGAAATGTTTGAAGCTACTGACTGAATGAAAGGAGCTGGCATCTCACTCTCTTTGAATCTTCTTTATCATGCTAGGATTAGCAGGAAAAAGCTAAAAATTTCAGAATTGCACCGTGCAATGTGGAGATATTACTGTTTGTGCATTTGCAATATTCATTGATTTTTGCCATTGAAAAACATGTTTTTCATATACCAGAAATGTTTGAAGCTACTGACTGAATGAAAGGAGCTGGCACCTCACTCTCTTTGAATCTTCTTTATCATGCTAGGATTAACAGGAAAAAGCAAAAAATTTCAGAATTGCACCTTGCAATGTGGAGATATTACTGTTTGTGCATTTACAATATTCATTGATTTTTGCCATTGAAAAACGTCCAGAAATGTTTGAAGCTACTGACTGAATGAAAGGAGCTGGCATCTCACTCTCTTTGAATCTTCTTTATCATGCTAGGATTAACAGGAAAAAGCAAAAAATTTCAGAATTGCACCTTGCAATGTGGAGATATTACTGTTTGTGCATTTACAATATTCATTGATTTTTGCCATTGAAAAACATGTTTTTCATATACCAGAAATGTTTGAAGCTACTGACTGAATGAAAGGAGCTGGCATCTCACTCTCTTTGAATCTTCTTTATCATGCTAGGATTAGCAGGAAAAAGCAAAAAATTTCAGAATTGCACCGTGCAATGTGGACATATTACTGTTTGTGCATTTACAATATTCATTGATTTTTGCCATTGAAAAACGTCCAGAAATGTTTGAAGCTACTGACTGAATGAAAGGAGCTGGCATCTCACTCTCTTTGAATCTTCTTTATCATGCTAGGATTAACAGGAAAAAGCTAAAAATTTCAGAATTGCACCGTGCAATGTGGAGATATTACTGTTTGTGCATTTACAATATTCATTGATTTTTGCCATTGAAAAACATGTTTTTCATATACTAGAAATGTTTGAAGCTACTGACTGAATGAAAGGAGCTGGCATCTCACTCTCTTTGAATCTTCTTTATCATGCTAGGATTAACAGGAAAAAGCAAAAAATTTCAGAATTGCACCTTGCAATGTGGAGATATTACTGTTTGTGCATTTACAATATTCATTGATTTTTGCCATTGAAAAACATGTTTTTCATATACCAGAAATGTTTGAAGCTACTGACTGAATGAAAGGAGCTGGCATCTCACTCTCTTTGAATCTTCTTTATCATGCTAGGATTAGCAGGAAAAAGCTAAAAATTTCAGAATTGCACCGTGCAATGTGGAGATATTACTGTTTGTGCATTTACAATATTCATTGATTTTTGCCATTGAAAAACATGTTTTTCATATACCAGAAATGTTTGAAGCTACTGACTGAATGAAAGGAGCTGGCATCTCACTCTCTTTGAATCTTCTTTATCATGCTAGTATTAACAGGAAAAAGCTAAAAATTTCAGAATTGCACCGTGCAATGTGGAGATATTACTGTTTGTGCATTTACAATATTCATTGATTTTTGCCATTGAAAAACGTCCAGAAATGTTTGAAGCTACTGACTGAATGAAAGGAGCTGGCATCTCACTCTCTTTGAATCTTCTTTATCATGCTAGGATTAACAGGAAAAAGCAAAAAATTTCAGAATTGCACCTTGCAATGTGGAGATATTACTGTTTGTGCATTTACAATATTCATTGATTTTTGCCATTGAAAAACATGTTTTTCATATACCAGAAATGTTTGAAGCTACTGACTGAATGAAAGGAGCTGGCATCTCACTCTCTTTGAATCTTCTTTATCATGCTAGGATTAGCAGGAAAAAGCAAAAAATTTCAGAATTGCACCGTGCAATGTGGACATATTACTGTTTGTGCATTTACAATATTCATTGATTTTTGCCATTGAAAAACGTCCAGAAATGTTTGAAGCTACTGACTGAATGAAAGGAGCTGGCATCTCACTCTCTTTGAATCTTCTTTATCATGCTAGGATTAACAGGAAAAAGCAAAAAATTTCAGAATTGCACCTTGCAATGTGGAGATATTACTGTTTGTGCATTTACAATATTCATTGATTTTTGCCATTGAAAAACATGTTTTTCATATACCAGAAATGTTTGAAGCTACTGACTGAATGAAAGGAGCTGGCATCTCACTCTCTTTGAATCTTCTTTATCATGCTAGGATTAGCAGGAAAAAGCAAAAAATTTCAGAATTGCACCGTGCAATGTGGACATATTACTGTTTGTGCATTTACAATATTCATTGATTTTTGCCATTGAAAAACGTCCAGAAATGTTTGAAGCTACTGACTGAATGAAAGGAGCTGGCATCTCACTCTCTTTGAATCTTCTTTATCATGCTAGGATTAACAGGAAAAAGCTAAAAATTTCAGAATTGCACCGTGCAATGTGGAGATATTACTGTTTGTGCATTTACAATATTCATTGATTTTTGCCATTGAAAAACATGTTTTTCATATACTAGAAATGTTTGAAGCTACTGACTGAATGAAAGGAGCTGGCATCTCACTCTCTTTGAATCTTCTTTATCATGCTAGGATTAGCAGGAAAAAGCTAAAAATTTCAGAATTGCACCGTGCAATGTGGAGATATTACTGTTTGTGCATTTGCAATATTCATTGATTTTTGCCATTGAAAAACATGTTTTTCATATACCAGAAATGTTTGAAGCTACTGACTGAATGAAAGGAGCTGGCACCTCACTCTCTTTGAATCTTCTTTATCATGCTAGGATTAACAGGAAAAAGCAAAAAATTTCAGAATTGCACCTTGCAATGTGGAGATATTACTGTTTGTGCATTTACAATATTCATTGATTTTTGCCATTGAAAAACGTCCAGAAATGTTTGAAGCTACTGACTGAATGAAAGGAGCTGGCATCTCACTCTCTTTGAATCTTCTTTATCATGCTAGGATTAACAGGAAAAAGCAAAAAATTTCAGAATTGCACCTTGCAATGTGGAGATATTACTGTTTGTGCATTTACAATATTCATTGATTTTTGCCATTGAAAAACATGTTTTTCATATACCAGAAATGTTTGAAGCTACTGACTGAATGAAAGGAGCTGGCATCTCACTCTCTTTGAATCTTCTTTATCATGCTAGGATTAGCAGGAAAAAGCAAAAAATTTCAGAATTGCACCGTGCAATGTGGACATATTACTGTTTGTGCATTTACAATATTCATTGATTTTTGCCATTGAAAAACGTCCAGAAATGTTTGAAGCTACTGACTGAATGAAAGGAGCTGGCATCTCACTCTCTTTGAATCTTCTTTATCATGCTAGGATTAACAGGAAAAAGCTAAAAATTTCAGAATTGCACCGTGCAATGTGGAGATATTACTGTTTGTGCATTTACAATATTCATTGATTTTTGCCATTGAAAAACATGTTTTTCATATACTAGAAATGTTTGAAGCTACTGACTGAATGAAAGGAGCTGGCATCTCACTCTCTTTGAATCTTCTTTATCATGCTAGGATTAGCAGGAAAAAGCTAAAAATTTCAGAATTGCACCGTGCAATGTGGAGATATTACTGTTTGTGCATTTGCAATATTCATTGATTTTTGCCATTGAAAAACATGTTTTTCATATACCAGAAATGTTTGAAGCTACTGACTGAATGAAAGGAGCTGGCACCTCACTCTCTTTGAATCTTCTTTATCATGCTAGGATTAACAGGAAAAAGCAAAAAATTTCAGAATTGCACCTTGCAATGTGGAGATATTACTGTTTGTGCATTTACAATATTCATTGATTTTTGCCATTGAAAAACGTCCAGAAATGTTTGAAGCTACTGACTGAATGAAAGGAGCTGGCATCTCACTCTCTTTGAATCTTCTTTATCATGCTAGGATTAACAGGAAAAAGCAAAAAATTTCAGAATTGCACCTTGCAATGTGGAGATATTACTGTTTGTGCATTTACAATATTCATTGATTTTTGCCATTGAAAAACATGTTTTTCATATACCAGAAATGTTTGAAGCTACTGACTGAATGAAAGGAGCTGGCATCTCACTCTCTTTGAATCTTCTTTATCATGCTAGGATTAGCAGGAAAAAGCTAAAAATTTCAGAATTGCACCGTGCAATGTGGAGATATTACTGTTTGTGCATTTACAATATTCATTGATTTTTGCCATTGAAAAACATGTTTTTCATATACCAGAAATGTTTGAAGCTACTGACTGAATGAAAGGAGCTGGCATCTCACTCTCTTTGAATCTTCTTTATCATGCTAGGATTAACAGGAAAAAGCTAAAAATTTCAGAATTGCACCGTGCAATGTGGAGATATTACTGTTTGTGCATTTACAATATTCATTGATTTTTGCCATTGAAAAACATGTTTTTCATATACCAGAAATGTTTGAAGCTACTGACTGAATGAAAGGAGCTGGCATCTCACTCTCTTTGAATCTTCTTTATCATGCTAGGATTAGCAGGAAAAAGCTAAAAATTTCAGAATTGCACCGTGCAATGTGGAGATATTACTGTTTGTGCATTTACAATATTCATTGATTTTTGCCATTGAAAAACATGTTTTTCATATACCAGAAATGTTTGAAGCTACTGACTGAATGAAAGGAGCTGGCATCTCACTCTCTTTGAATCTTCTTTATCATGCTAGGATTAACAGGAAAAAGCTAAAAATTTCAGAATTGTACCTTGCAATGTGGAGATATTACTGTTTGTGCATTTACAATATTCATTGATTTTTGCCATTGAAAAACGTCCAGAAATGTTTGAAGCTACTGACTGAATGAAAGGAGCTGGCATCTCACTCTCTTTGAATCTTCTTTATCATGCTAGGATTAACAGGAAAAAGCTAAAAATTTCAGAATTGCACCGTGCAATGTGGAGATATTACTGTTTGTGCATTTACAATATTCATTGATTTTTGCCATTGAAAAACATGTTTTTCATATACCAGAAATGTTTGAAGCTACTGACTGAATGAAAGGAGCTGGCATCTCACTCTCTTTGAATCTTCTTTATCATGCTAGGATTAACAGGAAAAAGCTAAAAATTTCAGAATTGCACCTTGCAATGTGGAGATATTACTGTTTGTGCATTTACAATATTCATTGATTTTTGCCATTGAAAAACATGTTTTTCATATACCAGAAATGTTTGAAGCTACTGACTGAATGAAAGGAGCTGGCATCTCACTCTCTTTGAATCTTCTTTATCATGCTAGGATTAGCAGGAAAAAGCAAAAAATTTCAGAATTGCACCGTGCAATGTGGAGATATTACTGTTTGTGCATTTACAATATTCATTGATTTTTGCCATTGAAAAACGTCCAGAAATGTTTGAAGCTACTGACTGAATGAAAGGAGCTGGCATCTCACTCTCTTTGAATCTTCTTTATCATGCTAGGATTAGCAGGAAAAAGCTAAAAATTTCAGAATTGCACCGTGCAATGTGGAGATATTACTGTTTGTGCATTTACAATATTCATTGATTTTTGCCATTGAAAAACATGTTTTTCATATACCAGAAATGTTTGAAGCTACTGACTGAATGAAAGGAGCTGGCATCTCACTCTCTTTGAATCTTCTTTATCATGCTAGGATTAGCAGGAAAAAGCAAAAAATTTCAGAATTGCACCGTGCAATGTGGAGATATTACTGTTTGTGCATTTACAATATTCATTGATTTTTGCCATTGAAAAACGTCCAGAAATGTTTGAAGCTACTGACTGAATGAAAGGAGCTGGCATCTCACTCTCTTTGAATCTTCTTTATCATGCTAGGATTAACAGGAAAAAGCAAAAAATTTCAGAATTGCACCGTGCAATGTGGAGATATTACTGTTTGTGCATTTACAATATTCATTGATTTTTGCCATTGAAAAACATGTTTTTCATATACCAGAAATGTTTGAAGCTACTGACTGAATGAAAGGAGCTGGCATCTCACTCTCTTTGAATCTTCTTTATCATGCTAGGATTAGCAGGAAAAAGCAAAAAATTTCAGAATTGCACCTTGCAATGTGGAGATATTACTGTTTGTGCATTTACAATATTCATTGATTTTTGCCATTGAAAAACATGTTTTTCATATACCAGAAATGTTTGAAGCTACTGACTGAATGAAAGGAGCTGGCATCTCACTCTCTTTGAATCTTCTTTATCATGCTAGGATTAGCAGGAAAAAGCAAAAAATTTCAGAATTGCACCGTGCAATGTGGAGATATTACTGTTTGTGCATTTACAATATTCATTGATTTTTGCCATTGAAAAACATGTTTTTCATATACCAGAAATGTTTGAAGCTACTGACTGAATGAAAGGAGCTGGCATCTCACTCTCTTTGAATCTTCTTTATCATGCTAGGATTAGCAGGAAAAAGCAAAAAATGTCAGAATTGCACCTTGCAATGTGGAGATATTACTGTTTGTGCATTTACAATATTCATTGATTTTTGCCATTGAAAAACATGTTTTTCATATACCAGAAATGTTTGAAGCTACTGACTGAATGAAAGGAGCTGGCATCTCACTCTCTTTGAATCTTCTTTATCATGCTAGGATTAGCAGGAAAAAGCTAAAAATTTCAAAATTGCACCGTGCAATGTGGAGATATTACTGTTTGTGCATTTACAATATTCATTGATTTTTGCCATTGAAAAACATGTTTTTCATATACCAGAAATGTTTGAAGCTACTGACTGAATGAAAGGAGCTGGCATCTCACTCTCTTTGAATCTTCTTTATCATGCTAGGATTAACAGGAAAAAGCAAAAAATTTCAGAATTGCACCTTGCAATGTGGAGATATTACTGTTTGTGCATTTACAATATTCATTGATTTTTGCCATTGAAAAACATGTTTTTCATATACCAGAAATGTTTGAAGCTACTGACTGAATGAAAGGAGCTGGCATCTCACTCTCTTTGAATCTTCTTTATCATGCTAGGATTAGCAGGAAAAAGCTAAAAATTTCAGAATTGCACCGTGCAATGTGGAGATATTACTGTTTGTGCATTTACAATATTCATTGATTTTTGCCATTGAAAAACGTCCAGAAATGTTTGAAGCTACTGACTGAATGAAAGGAGCTGGCATCTCACTCTCTTTGAATCTTCTTTATCATGCTAGGATTAGCAGGAAAAAGCAAAAAATTTCAGAATTGCACCTTGCAATGTGGAGATATTACTGTTTGTGCATTTACAATATTCATTGATTTTTGCCATTGAAAAACGTCCAGAAATGTTTGAAGCTACTGACTGAATGAAAGGAGCTGGCATCTCACTCTCTTTGAATCTTCTTTATCATGCTAGGATTAACAGGAAAAAGAAAAAATTTCAGAATTGCAACTTGCAATGTGGAGATATTACTGTTTGTGCATTTACAATATTCATTGATTTTTGCCATTGAAAAACATGTTTTTCATATACCAGAAATGTTTGAAGCTACTGACTGAATGAAAGGAGCTGGCATCTCACTCTCTTTGAATCTTCTTTATCATGCTAGGATTAGCAGGAAAAAGCTAAAAATTTCAGAATTGCACCGTGCAATGTGGAGATATTACTGTTTGTGCATTTACAATATTCATTGATTTTTGCCATTGAAAAACATGTTTTTCATATACCAGAAATGTTTGAAGCTACTGACTGAATGAAAGGAGCTGGCATCTCACTCTCTTTGAATCTTCTTTATCATGCTAGGATTAGCAGGAAAAAGCTAAAAATTTCAGAATTGCACCGTGCAATGTGGAGATATTACTGTTTGTGCATTTACAATATTCATTGATTTTTGCCATTGAAAAACATGTTTTTCATATACCAGAAATGTTTGAAGCTACTGACTGAATGAAAGGAGCTGGCATCTCACTCTCTTTGAATCTTCTTTATCATGCTAGGATTAGCAGGAAAAAGCAAAAAATTTCAGAATTGCACCTTGCAATGTGGAGATATTACTGTTTGTGCATTTACAATATTCATTGATTTTTGCCATTGAAAAACATGTTTTTCATATACCAGAAATGTTTGAAGCTACTGACTGAATGAAAGGAGCTGGCATCTCACTCTCTTTGAATCTTCTTTATCATGCTAGGATTAGCAGGAAAAAGCTAAAAATTTCAGAATTGCACCGTGCAATGTGGAGATATTACTGTTTGTGCATTTACAATATTCATTGATTTTTGCCATTGAAAAACGTCCAGAAATGTTTGAAGCTACTGACTGAATGAAAGGAGCTGGCATCTCACTCTCTTTGAATCTTCTTTATCATGCTAGGATTAACAGGAAAAAGCTAAAAATTTCAGAATTGCACCGTGCAATGTGGAGATATTACTGTTTGTGCATTTACAATATTCATTGATTTTTGCCATTGAAAAACATGTTTTTCATATACCAGAAATGTTTGAAGCTACTGACTGAATGAAAGGAGCTGGCATCTCACTCTCTTTGAATCTTCTTTATCATGCTAGGATTAGCAGGAAAAAGCTAAAAATTTCAGAATTGCACCGTGCAATGTGGAGATATTACTGTTTGTGCATTTACAATATTCATTGATTTTTGCCATTGAAAAACGTCCAGAAATGTTTGAAGCTACTGACTGAATGAAAGGAGCTGGCATCTCACTCTCTTTGAATCTTCTTTATCATGCTAGGATTAGCAGGAAAAAGCAAAAAATTTCAGAATTGCACCTTGCAATGTGGAGATATTACTGTTTGTGCATTTACAATATTCATTGATTTTTGCCATTGAAAAACATGTTTTTCATATACCAGAAATGTTTGAAGCTACTGACTGAATGAAAGGAGCTGGCATCTCACTCTCTTTGAATCTTCTTTATCATGCTAGGATTAGCAGGAAAAAGCTAAAAATTTCAGAATTGCACCGTGCAATGTGGAGATATTACTGTTTGTGCATTTACAATATTCATTGATTTTTGCCATTGAAAAACGTCTAGAAATGTTTGAAGCTACTGACTGAATGAAAGGAGCTGGCATCTCACTCTCTTTGAATCTTCTTTATCATGCTAGGATTAGCAGGAAAAAGCAAAAAATTTCAGAATTGCACCTTGCAATGTGGAGATATTACTGTTTGTGCATTTACAATATTCATTGATTTTTGCCATTGAAAAACGTCCAGAAATGTTTGAAGCTACTGACTGAATGAAAGGAGCTGGCATCTCACTCTCTTTGAATCTTCTTTATCATGCTAGGATTAACAGGAAAAAGCAAAAAATTTCAGAATTGCACCTTGCAATGTGGAGATATTACTGTTTGTGCATTTACAATATTCATTGATTTTTGCCATTGAAAAACATGTTTTTCATATACCAGAAATGTTTGAAGCTACTGACTGAATGAAAGGAGCTGGCATCTCACTCTCTTTGAATCTTCTTTATCATGCTAGGATTAACAGGAAAAAGCAAAACATTTCAGAATTGCACCTTGCAATGTGGAGATATTACTGTTTGTGCATTTACAATATTCATTGATTTTTGCCATTGAAAAACGTCCAGAAATGTTTGAAGCTACTGACTGAATGAAAGGAGCTGGCATCTCACTCTCTTTGATTCTTCTTTATCATGCTAGGATTAACAGGAAAAAGCAAAAAATTTCAGAATTGAACCTTGCAATGTGGAGATATTACTGTTTGTGCATTTACAATATTCATTGATTTTTGCCATTGAAAAACATGTTTTTCATATACCAGAAATGTTTGAAGCTACTGACTGAATGAAAGGAGCTGGCATCTCACTCTCTTTGAATCTTCTTTATCATGCTAGGATTAGCAGGAAAAAGCAAAAAATTTCAGAATTGCACCGTGCAATGTGGAGATATTACTGTTTGTGCATTTACAATATTCATTGATTTTTGCCATTGAAAAACGTCCAGAAATGTTTGAAGCTACTGACTGAATGAAAGGAGCTGGCATCTCACTCTCTTTGAATCTTCTTTATCATGCTAGGATTAACAGGAAAAAGCTAAAAATTTCAGAATTGCACCGTGCAATGTGGAGATATTACTGTTTGTGCATTTACAATATTCATTGATTTTTGCCATTGAAAAACATGTTTTTCATATACCAGAAATGTTTGAAGCTACTGACTGAATGAAAGGAGCTGGCATCTCACTCTCTTTGAATCTTCTTTATCATGCTAGGATTAGCAGGAAAAAGCTAAAAATTTCAGAATTGCACCGTGCAATGTGGAGATATTACTGTTTGTGCATTTACAATATTCATTGATTTTTGCCATTGAAAAACATGTTTTTCATATACCAGAAATGTTTGAAGCTACTGACTGAATGAAAGGAGCTGGCATCTCACTCTCTTTGAATCTTCTTTATCATGCTAGGATTAACAGGAAAAAGCAAAAAATTTCAGAATTGCACCTTGCAATGTGGAGATATTACTGTTTGTGCATTTACAATATTCATTGATTTTTGCCATTGAAAAACGTCCAGAAATGTTTGAAGCTACTGACTGAATGAAAGGAGCTGGCATCTCACTCTCTTTGAATCTTCTTTATCATGCTAGGATTAACAGGAAAAAGCAAAAAATTTCAGAATTGCACCTTGCAATGTGGAGATATTACTGTTTGTGCATTTACAATATTCATTGATTTTTGCCATTGAAAAACATGTTTTTCATATACCAGAAATGTTTGAAGCTACTGACTGAATGAAAGGAGCTGGCATCTCACTCTCTTTGAATCTTCTTTATCATGCTAGGATTAGCAGGAAAAAGCTAAAAATTTCAGAATTGCACCGTGCAATGTGGAGATATTACTGTTTGTGCATTTACAATATTCATTGATTTTTGCCATTGAAAAACATGTTTTTCATATACCAGAAATGTTTGAAGCTACTGACTGAATGAAAGGAGCTGGCATCTCACTCTCTTTGAATCTTCTTTATCATGCTAGGATTAACAGGAAAAAGCTAAAAATTTCAGAATTGCACCGTGCAATGTGGAGATATTACTGTTTGTGCATTTACAATATTCATTGAATTTTGCCATTGAAAAACATGTTTTTCATATACCAGAAATGTTTGAAGCTACTGACTGAATGAAAGGAGCTGGCATCTCACTCTCTTTGAATCTTCTTTATCATGCTAGGATTAGCAGGAAAAAGCTAAAAATTTCAGAATTGCACCGTGCAATGTGGAGATATTACTGTTTGTGCATTTACAATATTCATTGATTTTTGCCATTGAAAAACATGTTTTTCATATACCAGAAATGTTTGAAGCTACTGACTGAATGAAAGGAGCTGGCATCTCACTCTCTTTGAATCTTCTTTATCATGCTAGGATTAACAGGAAAAAGCTAAAAATTTCAGAATTGCACCTTGCAATGTGGAGATATTACTGTTTGTGCATTTACAATATTCATTGATTTTTGCCATTGAAAAACGTCCAGAAATGTTTGAAGCTACTGACTGAATGAAAGGAGCTGGCATCTCACTCTCTTTGAATCTTCTTTATCATGCTAGGATTAGCAGGAAAAAGCAAAAAATTTCAGAATTGCACCTTGCAATGTGGAGATATTACTGTTTGTGCATTTACAATATTCATTGATTTTTGCCATTGAAAAACATGTTTTTCATATACCAGAAATGTTTGAAGCTACTGACTGAATGAAAGGAGCTGGCATCTCACTCTCTTTGAATCTTCTTTATCATGCTAGGATTAACAGGAAAAAGCTAAAAATTTCAGAATTGCACCGTGCAATGTGGAGATATTACTGTTTGTGCATTTACAATATTCATTGATTTTTGCCATTGAAAAACGTCCAGAAATGTTTGAAGCTACTGACTGAATGAAAGGAGCTGGCATCTCACTCTCTTTGAATCTTCTTTATCATGCTAGGATTAACAGGAAAAAGCAAAAAATTTCAGAATTGCACCGTGCAATGTGGAGATATTACTGTTTGTGCATTTACAATATTCATTGATTTTTGCCATTGAAAAACATGTTTTTCATATACCAGAAATGTTTGAAGCTACTGACTGAATGAAAGGAGCTGGCATCTCACTCTCTTTGAATCTTCTTTATCATGCTAGGATTAGCAGGAAAAAGCAAAAAATTTCAGAATTGCACCGTGCAATGTGGAGATATTACTGTTTGTGCATTTACAATATTCATTGATTTTTGCCATTGAAAAACATGTTTTTCATATACCAGAAATGTTTGAAGCTACTGACTGAATGAAAGGAGCTGGCATCTCACTCTCTTTGAATCTTCTTTATCATGCTAGGATTAACAGGAAAAAGCTAAAAATTTCAGAATTGCACCGTGCAATGTGGAGATATTACTGTTTGTGCATTTACAATATTCATTGATTTTTGCCATTGAAAAACATGTTTTTCATATACCAGAAATGTTTGAAGCTACTGACTGAATGAAAGGAGCTGGCATCTCACTCTCTTTGAATCTTCTTTATCATGCTAGGATTAGCAGGAAAAAGCTAAAAATTTCAGAATTGCACCGTGCAATGTGGAGATATTACTGTTTGTGCATTTACAATATTCATTGATTTTTGCCATTGAAAAACATGTTTTTCATATACCAGAAATGTTTGAAGCTACTGACTGAATGAAAGGAGCTGGCATCTCACTCTCTTTGAATCTTCTTTATCATGCTAGGATTAACAGGAAAAAGCTAAAAATTTCAGAATTGCACCTTGCAATGTGGAGATATTACTGTTTGTGCATTTACAATATTCATTGATTTTTGCCATTGAAAAACGTCCAGAAATGTTTGAAGCTACTGACTGAATGAAAGGAGCTGGCATCTCACTCTCTTTGAATCTTCTTTATCATGCTAGGATTAGCAGGAAAAAGCAAAAAATTTCAGAATTGCACCTTGCAATGTGGAGATATTACTGTTTGTGCATTTACAATATTCATTGATTTTTGCCATTGAAAAACATGTTTTTCATATACCAGAAATGTTTGAAGCTACTGACTGAATGAAAGGAGCTGGCATCTCACTCTCTTTGAATCTTCTTTATCATGCTAGGATTAACAGGAAAAAGCTAAAAATTTCAGAATTGCACCGTGCAATGTGGAGATATTACTGTTTGTGCATTTACAATATTCATTGATTTTTGCCATTGAAAAACGTCCAGAAATGTTTGAAGCTACTGACTGAATGAAAGGAGCTGGCATCTCACTCTCTTTGAATCTTCTTTATCATGCTAGGATTAACAGGAAAAAGCAAAAAATTTCAGAATTGCACCGTGCAATGTGGAGATATTACTGTTTGTGCATTTACAATATTCATTGATTTTTGCCATTGAAAAACATGTTTTTCATATACCAGAAATGTTTGAAGCTACTGACTGAATGAAAGGAGCTGGCATCTCACTCTCTTTGAATCTTCTTTATCATGCTAGGATTAGCAGGAAAAAGCAAAAAATTTCAGAATTGCACCGTGCAATGTGGAGATATTACTGTTTGTGCATTTACAATATTCATTGATTTTTGCCATTGAAAAACATGTTTTTCATATACCAGAAATGTTTGAAGCTACTGACTGAATGAAAGGAGCTGGCATCTCACTCTCTTTGAATCTTCTTTATCATGCTAGGATTAGCAGGAAAAAGCTAAAAATTTCAGAATTGCACCGTGCAATGTGGAGATATTACTGTTTGTGCATTTACAATATTCATTGATTTTTGCCATTGAAAAACATGTTTTTCATATACCAGAAATGTTTGAAGCTACTGACTGAATGAAAGGAGCTGGCATCTCACTCTCTTTGAATCTTCTTTATCATGCTAGGATTAGCAGGAAAAAGCAAAAAATTTCAGAATTGCACCGTGCAATGTGGAGATATTACTGTTTGTGCATTTACAATATTCATTGATTTTTGCCATTGAAAAACGTCCAGAAATGTTTGAAGCTACTGACTGAAAGGAGCTGGCATCTCACTCTCTTTGAATCTTCTTTATCATGCTAGGATTAGCAGGAAAAAGCTAAAAATTTCAGAATTGCACCGTGCAATGTGGAGATATTACTGTTTGTGCATTTACAATATTCATTGATTTTTGCCATTGAAAAACATGTTTTTCATATACCAGAAATGTTTGAAGCTACTGACTGAATGAAAGGAGCTGGCATCTCACTCTCTTTGAATCTTCTTTATCATGCTAGGATTAGCAGGAAAAAGCAAAAAATTTCAGAATTGCACCTTGCAATGTGGAGATATTACTGTTTGTGCATTTACAATATTCATTGATTTTTGCCATTGAAAAACATGTTTTTCATATACCAGAAATGTTTGAAGCTACTGACTGAATGAAAGGAGCTGGCATCTCACTCTCTTTGAATCTTCTTTATCATGCTAGGATTAGCAGGAAAAAGCTAAAAATTTCAGAATTGCACCGTGCAATGTGGAGATATTACTGTTTGTGCATTTACAATATTCATTGATTTTTGCCATTGAAAAACGTCCAGAAATGTTTGAAGCTACTGACTGAATGAAAGGAGCTGGCATCTCACTCTCTTTGAATCTTCTTTATCATGCTAGGATTAACAGGAAAAAGCTAAAAATTTCAGAATTGCACCGTGCAATGTGGAGATATTACTGTTTGTGCATTTACAATATTCATTGATTTTTGCCATTGAAAAACATGTTTTTCATATACCAGAAATGTTTGAAGCTACTGACTGAATGAAAGGAGCTGGCATCTCACTCTCTTTGAATCTTCTTTATCATGCTAGGATTAACAGGAAAAAGCTAAAAATTTCAGAATTGCACCGTGCAATGTGGAGATATTACTGTTTGTGCATTTACAATATTCATTGATTTTTGCCATTGAAAAACGTCCCGGAAATGTTTGAAGCTACTGACTGAATGAAAGGAGCTGGCATCTCACTCTCTTTGAATCTTCTTTATCATGCTAGGATTAGCAGGAAAAAGCAAAAAATTTCAGAATTGCACCTTGCAATGTGGAGATATTACTGTTTGTGCATTTACAATATTCATTGATTTTTGCCATTGAAAAACATGTTTTTCATATACCAGAAATGTTTGAAGCTACTGACTGAATGAAAGGAGCGGGCATCTCACTCTCTTTGAATCTTCTTTATCATGCTAGGATTAGCAGGAAAAAGCTAAAAATTTCAGAATTGCACCGTGCAATGTGGAGATATTACTGTTTGTGCATTTACAATATTCATTGATTTTTGCCATTGAAAAACGTCCAGAAATGTTTGAAGCTACTGACTGAATGAAAGGAGCTGGCATCTCACTCTCTTTGAATCTTCTTTATCATGCTAGGATTAGCAGGAAAAAGCAAAAAATTTCAGAATTGCACCTTGCAATGTGGAGATATTACTGTTTGTGCATTTACAATATTCATTGATTTTTGCCATTGAAAAACGTCCAGAAATGTTTGAAGCTACTGACTGAATGAAAGGAGCTGGCATTTCACTCTCTTTGAATCTTCTTTATCATGCTAGGATTAACAGGAAAAAGCAAAAAATTTCAGAATTGCACCTTGCAATGTGGAGATATTACTGTTTGTGCATTTACAATATTCATTGATTTTTGCCATTGAAAAACATGTTTTTCATATACCAGAAATGTTTGAAGCTACTGACTGAATGAAAGGAGCTGGCATCTCACTCTCTTTGAATCTTCTTTATCATGCTAGGATTAACAGGAAAAAGCAAAACAGTTCAGAATTGCACCTTGCAATGTGGAGATATTACTGTTTGTGCATTTACAATATTCATTGATTTTTGCCATTGAAAAACGTCCAGAAATGTTTGAAGCTACTGACTGAATGAAAGGAGCTGGCATCTCACTCTCTTTGAATCTTCTTTATCATGCTAGGATTAACAGGAAAAAGCAAAAAATTTCAGAATTGCACCTTGCAATGTGGAGATATTACTGTTTGTGCATTTACAATATTCATTGATTTTTGCCATTGAAAAACATGTTTTTCATATACCAGAAATGTTTGAAGCTACTGACTGAATGAAAGGAGCTGGCATCTCACTCTCTTTGAATCTTCTTTATCATGCTAGGATTAGCAGGAAAAAGCAAAAAATTTCAGAATTGCACCGTGCAATGTGGAGATATTACTGTTTGTGCATTTACAATATTCATTGATTTTTGCCATTGAAAAACGTCCAGAAATGTTTGAAGCTACTGACTGAATGAAAGGAGCTGGCATCTCACTCTCTTTGAATCTTCTTTATCATGCTAGGATTAACAGGAAAAAGCTAAAAATTTCAGAATTGCACCGTGCAATGTGGAGATATTACTGTTTGTGCATTTACAATATTCATTGATTTTTGCCATTGAAAAACATGTTTTTCATATACCAGAAATGTTTGAAGCTACTGACTGAATGAAAGGAGCTGGCATCTCACTCTCTTTGAATCTTCTTTATCATGCTAGGATTAGCAGGAAAAAGCTAAAAATTTCAGAATTGCACCGTGCAATGTGGAGATATTACTGTTTGTGCATTTACAATATTCATTGATTTTTGCCATTGAAAAACATGTTTTTCATATACCAGAAATGTTTGAAGCTACTGACTGAATGAAAGGAGCTGGCATCTCACTCTCTTTGAATCTTCTTTATCATGCTAGGATTAACAGGAAAAAGCAAAAAATTTCAGAATTGCACCTTGCAATGTGGAGATATTACTGTTTGTGCATTTACAATATTCATTGATTTTTGCCATTGAAAAACGTCCAGAAATGTTTGAAGCTACTGACTGAATGAAAGGAGCTGGCATCTCACTCTCTTTGAATCTTCTTTATCATGCTAGGATTAACAGGAAAAAGCAAAAAATTTCAGAATTGCACCTTGCAATGTGGAGATATTACTGTTTGTGCATTTACAATATTCATTGATTTTTGCCATTGAAAAACATGTTTTTCATATACCAGAAATGTTTGAAGCTACTGACTGAATGAAAGGAGCTGGCATCTCACTCTCTTTGAATCTTCTTTATCATGCTAGGATTAGCAGGAAAAAGCTAAAAATTTCAGAATTGCACCGTGCAATGTGGAGATATTACTGTTTGTGCATTTACAATATTCATTGATTTTTGCCATTGAAAAACATGTTTTTCATATACCAGAAATGTTTGAAGCTACTGACTGAATGAAAGGAGCTGGCATCTCACTCTCTTTGAATCTTCTTTATCATGCTAGGATTAACAGGAAAAAGCTAAAAATTTCAGAATTGCACCGTGCAATGTGGAGATATTACTGTTTGTGCATTTACAATATTCATTGATTTTTGCCATTGAAAAACATGTTTTTCATATACCAGAAATGTTTGAAGCTACTGACTGAATGAAAGGAGCTGGCATCTCACTCTCTTTGAATCTTCTTTATCATGCTAGGATTAGCAGGAAAAAGCTAAAAATTTCAGAATTGCACCGTGCAATGTGGAGATATTACTGTTTGTGCATTTACAATATTCATTGATTTTTGCCATTGAAAAACATGTTTTTCATATACCAGAAATGTTTGAAGCTACTGACTGAATGAAAGGAGCTGGCATCTCACTCTCTTTGAATCTTCTTTATCATGCTAGGATTAACAGGAAAAAGCTAAAAATTTCAGAATTGCACCTTGCAATGTGGAGATATTACTGTTTGTGCATTTACAATATTCATTGATTTTTGCCATTGAAAAACGTCCAGAAATGTTTGAAGCTACTGACTGAATGAAAGGAGCTGGCATCTCACTCTCTTTGAATCTTCTTTATCATGCTAGGATTAGCAGGAAAAAGCAAAAAATTTCAGAATTGCACCTTGCAATGTGGAGATATTACTGTTTGTGCATTTACAATATTCATTGATTTTTGCCATTGAAAAACATGTTTTTCATATACCAGAAATGTTTGAAGCTACTGACTGAATGAAAGGAGCTGGCATCTCAGTCTCTTTGAATCTTCTTTATCATGCTAGGATTAACAGGAAAAAGCTAAAAATTTCAGAATTGCACCGTGCAATGTGGAGATATTACTGTTTGTGCATTTACAATATTCATTGATTTTTGCCATTGAAAAACGTCCAAAAATGTTTGAAGCTACTGACTGAATGAAAGGAGCTGGCATCTCACTCTCTTTGAATCTTCTTTATCATGCTAGGATTAACAGGAAAAAGCAAAAAATTTCAGAATTGCACCGTGCAATGTGGAGATATTACTGTTTGTGCATTTACAATATTCATTGATTTTTGCCATTGAAAAACATGTTTTTCATATACCAGAAATGTTTGAAGCTACTGACTGAATGAAAGGAGCTGGCATCTCACTCTCTTTGAATCTTCTTTATCATGCTAGGATTAGCAGGAAAAAGCAAAAAATTTCAGAATTGCACCGTGCAATGTGGAGATATTACTGTTTGTGCATTTACAATATTCATTGATTTTTGCCATTGAAAAACATGTTTTTCATATACCAGAAATGTTTGAAGCTACTGACTGAATGAAAGGAGCTGGCATCTCACTCTCTTTGAATCTTCTTTATCATGCTAGGATTAACAGGAAAAAGCTAAAAATTTCAGAGTTGCACCGTGCAATGTGGAGATATTACTGTTTGTGCATTTACAATATTCATTGATTTTTGCCATTGAAAAACATGTTTTTCATATACCAGAAATGTTTGAAGCTACTGACTGAATGAAAGGAGCTGGCATCTCACTCTCTTTGAATCTTCTTTATCATGCTAGGATTAGCAGGAAAAAGCTAAAAATTTCAGAATTGCACCGTGCAATGTGGAGATATTACTGTTTGTGCATTTACAATATTCATTGATTTTTGCCATTGAAAAACATGTTTTTCATATACCAGAAATGTTTGAAGCTACTGACTGAATGAAAGGAGCTGGCATCTCACTCTCTTTGAATCTTCTTTATCATGCTAGGATTAACAGGAAAAAGCTAAAAATTTCAGAATTGCACCTTGCAATGTGGAGATATTACTGTTTGTGCATTTACAATATTCATTGATTTTTGCCATTGAAAAACGTCCAGAAATGTTTGAAGCTACTGACTGAATGAAAGGAGCTGGCATCTCACTCTCTTTGAATCTTCTTTATCATGCTAGGATTAGCAGGAAAAAGCAAAAAATTTCAGAATTGCACCTTGCAATGTGGAGATATTACTGTTTGTGCATTTACAATATTCATTGATTTTTGCCATTGAAAAACATGTTTTTCATATATCAGAAATGTTTGAAGCTACTGACTGAATGAAAGGAGCTGGCATCTCACTCTCTTTGAATCTTCTTTATCATGCTAGGATTAACAGGAAAAAGCTAAAAATTTCAGAATTGCACCGTGCAATGTGGAGATATTACTGTTTGTGCATTTACAATATTCATTGATTTTTGCCATTGAAAAACGTCCAGAAATGTTTGAAGCTACTGACTGAATGAAAGGAGCTGGCATCTCACTCTCTTTGAATCTTCTTTATCATGCTAGGAGTAACAGGAAAAAGCAAAAAATTTCAGAATTGCACCGTGCAATGTGGAGATATTACTGTTTGTGCATTTACAATATTCATTGATTTTTGCCATTGAAAAACATGTTTTTCATATACCAGAAATGTTTGAAGCTACTGACTGAATGAAAGGAGCTGGCATCTCACTCTCTTTGAATCTTCTTTATCATGCTAGGATTAGCAGGAAAAAGCAAAAAATTTCAGAATTGCACCGTGCAATGTGGAGATATTACTGTTTGTGCATTTACAATATTCATTGATTTTTGCCATTGAAAAACATGTTTTTCATATACCAGAAATGTTTGAAGCTACTGACTGAATGAAAGGAGCTGGCATCTCACTCTCTTTGAATCTTCTTTATCATGCTAGGATTAGCAGGAAAAAGCTAAAAATTTCAGAATTGCACCGTGCAATGTGGAGATATTACTGTTTGTGCATTTACAATATTCATTGATTTTTGCCATTGAAAAACATGTTTTTCATATACCAGAAATGTTTGAAGCTACTGACTGAATGAAAGGAGCTGGCATCTCACTCTCTTTGAATCTTCTTTATCATGCTAGGATTAGCAGGAAAAAGCAAAAAATTTCAGAATTGCACCGTGCAATGTGGAGATATTACTGTTTGTGCATTTACAATATTCATTGATTTTTGCCATTGAAAAACGTCCAGAAATGTTTGAAGCTACTGACTGAAAGGAGCTGGCATCTCACTCTCTTTGAATCTTCTTTATCATGCTAGGATTAGCAGGAAAAAGCTAAAAATTTCAGAATTGCACCGTGCAATGTGGAGATATTACTGTTTGTGCATTTACAATATTCATTGATTTTTGCCATTGAAAAACATGTTTTTCATATACCAGAAATGTTTGAAGCTACTGACTGAATGAAAGGAGCTGGCATCTCACTCTCTTTGAATCTTCTTTATCATGCTAGGATTAGCAGGAAAAAGCAAAAAATTTCAGAATTGCACCGTGCAATGTGGAGATATTACTGTTTGTGCATTTACAATATTCATTGATTTTTGCCATTGAAAAACGTCCAGAAATGTTTGAAGCTACTGACTGAATGAAAGGAGCTGGCATCTCACTCTCTTTGAATCTTCTTTATCATGCTAGGATTAACAGGAAAAAGCTAAAAATTTCAGAATTGCACCTTGCAATGTGGAGATATTACTGTTTGTGCATTTACAATATTCATTGATTTTTGCCATTGAAAAACATGTTTTTCATATACCAGAAATGTTTGAAGCTACTGACTGAATGAAAGGAGCTGGCATCTCACTCTCTTTGAATCTTCTTTATCATGCTAGGATTAACAGGAAAAAGCTAAAAATTTCAGAATTGCACCGTGCAATGTGGAGATATTACTGTTTGTGCATTTACAATATTCATTGATTTTTGCCATTGAAAAACGTCCAGAAATGTTTGAAGCTACTGACTGAATGAAAGGAGCTGCCATCTCACTCTCTTTGAATCTTCTTTATCATGCTAGGATTAGCAGGAAAAAGCAAAAAATTTCAGAATTGCACCGTGCAATGTGGAGATATTACTGTTTGTGCATTTACAATATTCATTGATTTTTGCCATTGAAAAACATGTTTTTCATATACCAGAAATGTTTGAAGCTACTGACTGAATGAAAGGAGCTGGCATCTCACTCTCTTTGAATCTTCTTTATCATGCTAGGATTAGCAGGAAAAAGCAAAAAATTTCAGAATTGCACCGTGCAATGTGGAGATATTACTGTTTGTGCATTTACAATATTCATTGATTTTTGCCATTGAAAAACATGTTTTTCATATACCAGAAATGTTTGAAGCTACTGACTGAATGAAAGGAGCTGGCATCTCACTCTCTTTGAATCTTCTTTATCATGCTAGGATTAGCAGGAAAAAGCTAAAAATTTCAGAATTGCACCGTGCAATGTGGAGATATTACTGTTTGTGCATTTACAATATTCATTGATTTTTGCCATTGAAAAACATGTTTTTCATATACCAGAAATGTTTGAAGATACTGACTGAATGAAAGGAGCTGGCATCTCACTCTCTTTGAATCTTCTTTATCATGCTAGGATTAGCAGGAAAAAGCAAAAAATTTCAGAATTGCACCTTGCAATGTGGAGATATTACTGTTTGTGCATTTACAATATTCATTGATTTTTGCCATTGAAAAACGTCCAGAAATGTTTGAAGCTACTGACTGAATGAAAGGAGCTGGCATCTCACTCTGTTTGAATCTGCTTTATCATGCTAGGATTAACAGGAAAAAGCTAAAAATTTCAGAATTGCACCGTGCAATGTGGAGATATTACTGTTTGTGCATTTACAATATTCATTGATTTTTGCCATTGAAAAACATGTTTTTCATATACCAGAAATGTTTGAAGCTACTGACTGAATGAAAGGAGCTGGCATCTCACTCTCTTTGAATCTTCTTTATCATGCTAGGATTAACAGGAAAAAGCTAAAAATTTCAGAATTGCACCTTGCAATGTGGAGATATTACTGTTTGTGCATTTACAATATTCATTGATTTTTGCCATTGAAAAACATGTTTTTCATATACCAGAAATGTTTGAAGCTACTGACTGAATGAAAGGAGCTGGCATCTCACTCTCTTTGAATCTTCTTTATCATGCTAGGATTAACAGGAAAAAGCAAAAAATTTCAGAATTGCACCGTGCAATGTGGAGATATTACTGTTTGTGCATTTACAATATTCATTGATTTTTGCCATTGAAAAACATGTTTTTCATATACCAGAAATGTTTGAAGCTACTGACTGAATGAAAGGAGCTGGCATCTCACTCTCTTTGAATCTTCTTTATCATGCTAGGATTAGCAGGAAAAAGCTAAAAATTTCAGAATTGCACCGTGCAATGTGGAGATATTACTGTTTGTGCATTTACAATATTCATTGATTTTTGCCATTGAAAAACATGTTTTTCATATACCAGAAATGTTTGAAGCTACTGACTGAATGAAAGGAGCTGGCATCTCACTCTCTTTGAATCTTCTTTATCATGCTAGGATTAGCAGGAAAAAGCAAAAAATTTCAGAATTGCACCGTGCAATGTGGAGATATTACTGTTTGTGCATTTACAATATTCATTGATTTTTGCCATTGAAAAACATGTTTTTCATATACCAGAAATGTTTGAAGCTACTGACTGAATGAAAGGAGCTGGCATCTCACTCTCTTTGAATCTTCTTTATCATGCTAGGATTAGCAGGAAAAAGCAAAAAATTTCAGAATTGCACCGTGCAATGTGGAGATATTACTGTTTGTGCATTTACAATATTCATTGATTTTTGCCATTGAAAAACATGTTTTTCATATACCAGAAATGTTTGAAGCTACTGACTGAATGAAAGGAGCTGGCATCTCACTCTCTTTGAATCTTCTTTATCATGCTAGGATTAGCAGGAAAAAGCTAAAAATTTCAGAATTGCACCGTGCAATGTGGAGATATTACTGTTTGTGCATTTACAATATTCATTGATTTTTGCCATTGAAAAACATGTTTTTCATATACCAGAAATGTTTGAAGCTACTGACTGAATGAAAGGAGCTGGCATCTCACTCTCTTTGAATCTTCTTTATCATGCTAGGATTAGCAGGAAAAAGCAAAAAATTTCAGAATTGCACCTTGCAATGTGGAGATATTACTGTTTGTGCATTTACAATATTCATTGATTTTTGCCATTGAAAAACGTCCAGAAATGTTTGAAGCTACTGACTGAATGAAAGGAGCTGGCATCTCACTCTCTTTGAATCTTCTTTATCATGCTAGGATTAACAGGAAAAAGCTAAAAATTTCAGAATTGCACCGTGCAATGTGGAGATATTACTGTTTGTGCATTTACAATATTCATTGATTTTTGCCATTGAAAAACATGTTTTTCATATACCAGAAATGTTTGAAGCTACTGACTGAATGAAAGGAGCTGGCATCTCACTCTCTTTGAATCTTCTTTATCATGCTAGGATTAACAGGAAAAAGCTAAAAATTTCAGAATTGCACCTTGCAATGTGGAGATATTACTGTTTGTGCATTTACAATATTCATTGATTTTTGCCATTGAAAAACATGTTTTTCATATACCAGAAATGTTTGAAGCTACTGACTGAATGAAAGGAGCTGGCATCTCACTCTCTTTGAATCTTCTTTATCATGCTAGGATTAACAGGAAAAAGCTAAAAATTTCAGAATTGCACCGTGCAATGTGGAGATATTACTGTTTGTGCATTTACAATATTCATTGATTTTTGCCATTGAAAAACGTCCAGAAATGTTTGAAGCTACTGACTGAATGAAAGGAGCTGGCATCTCACTCTCTTTGAATCTTCTTTATCATGCTAGGATTAGCAGGAAAAAGCAAAAAATTTCAGAATTGCACCTTGCAATGTGGAGATATTACTGTTTGTGCATTTACAATATTCATTGATTTTTGCCATTGAAAAACGTCCAGAAATGTTTGAAGCTACTGACTGAATGAAAGGAGCTGGCATTTCACTCTCTTTGAATCTTCTTTATCATGCTAGGATTAACAGGAAAAAGCAAAAAATTTCAGAATTGCACCTTGCAATGTGGAGATATTACTGTTTGTGCATTTACAATATTCATTGATTTTTGCCATTGAAAAACATGTTTTTCATATACCAGAAATGTTTGAAGCTACTGACTGAATGAAAGGAGCTGGCATCTCACTCTCTTTGAATCTTCTTTATCATGCTAGGATTAACAGGAAAAAGCAAAACATTTCAGAATTGCACCTTGCAATGTGGAGATATTACTGTTTGTGCATTTACAATATTCATTGATTTTTGCCATTGAAAAACGTCCAGAAATGTTTGAAGCTACTGACTGAATGAAAGGAGCTGGCATCTCACTCTCTTTGAATCTTCTTTATCATGCTAGGATTAACAGGAAAAAGCAAAAAATTTCAGAATTGCACCTTGCAATGTGGAGATATTACTGTTTGTGCATTTACAATATTCATTGATTTTTGCCATTGAAAAACATGTTTTTCATATACCAGAAATGTTTGAAGCTACTGACTGAATGAAAGGAGCTGGCATCTCACTCTCTTTGAATCTTCTTTATCATGCTAGGATTAGCAGGAAAAAGCAAAAAATTTCAGAATTGCACCGTGCAATGTGGAGATATTACTGTTTGTGCATTTACAATATTCATTGATTTTTGCCATTGAAAAACGTCCAGAAATGTTTGAAGCTACTGACTGAATGAAAGGAGCTGGCATCTCACTCTCTTTGAATCTTCTTTATCATGCTAGGATTAACAGGAAAAAGCTAAAAATTTCAGAATTGCACCGTGCAATGTGGAGATATTACTGTTTGTGCATTTACAATATTCATTGATTTTTGCCATTGAAAAACATGTTTTTCATATACCAGAAATGTTTGAAGCTACTGACTGAATGAAAGGAGCTGGCATCTCACTCTCTTTGAATCTTCTTTATCATGCTAGGATTAGCAGGAAAAAGCTAAAAATTTCAGAATTGCACCGTGCAATGTGGAGATATTACTGTTTGTGCATTTACAATATTCATTGATTTTTGCCATTGAAAAACATGTTTTTCATATACCAGAAATGTTTGAAGCTACTGACTGAATGAAAGGAGCTGGCATCTCACTCTCTTTGAATCTTCTTTATCATGCTAGGATTAACAGGAAAAAGCAAAAAATTTCAGAATTGCACCTTGCAATGTGGAGATATTACTGTTTGTGCATTTACAATATTCATTGATTTTTGCCATTGAAAAACGTCCAGAAATGTTTGAAGCTACTGACTGAATGAAAGGAGCTGGCATCTCACTCTCTTTGAATCTTCTTTATCATGCTAGGATTAACAGGAAAAAGCAAAAAATTTCAGAATTGCACCTTGCAATGTGGAGATATTACTGTTTGTGCATTTACAATATTCATTGATTTTTGCCATTGAAAAACATGTTTTTCATATACCAGAAATGTTTGAAGCTACTGACTGAATGAAAGGAGCTGGCATCTCACTCTCTTTGAATCTTCTTTATCATGCTAGGATTAGCAGGAAAAAGCTAAAAATTTCAGAATTGCACCGTGCAATGTGGAGATATTACTGTTTGTGCATTTACAATATTCATTGATTTTTGCCATTGAAAAACATGTTTTTCATATACCAGAAATGTTTGAAGCTACTGACTGAATGAAAGGAGCTGGCATCTCACTCTCTTTGAATCTTCTTTATCATGCTAGGATTAACAGGAAAAAGCTAAAAATTTCAGAATTGCACCGTGCAATGTGGAGATATTACTGTTTGTGCATTTACAATATTCATTGATTTTTGCCATTGAAAAACATGTTTTTCATATACCAGAAATGTTTGAAGCTACTGACTGAATGAAAGGAGCTGGCATCTCACTCTCTTTGAATCTTCTTTATCATGCTAGGATTAGCAGGAAAAAGCTAAAAATTTCAGAATTGCACCGTGCAATGTGGAGATATTACTGTTTGTGCATTTACAATATTCATTGATTTTTGCCATTGAAAAACATGTTTTTCATATACCAGAAATGTTTGAAGCTACTGACTGAATGAAAGGAGCTGGCATCTCACTCTCTTTGAATCTTCTTTATCATGCTAGGATTAACAGGAAAAAGCTAAAAATTTCAGAATTGCACCTTGCAATGTGGAGATATTACTGTTTGTGCATTTACAATATTCATTGATTTTTGCCATTGAAAAACGTCCAGAAATGTTTGAAGCTACTGACTGAATGAAAGGAGCTGGCATCTCACTCTCTTTGAATCTTCTTTATCATGCTAGGATTAGCAGGAAAAAGCAAAAAATTTCAGAATTGCACCTTGCAATGTGGAGATATTACTGTTTGTGCATTTACAATATTCATTGATTTTTGCCATTGAAAAACATGTTTTTCATATACCAGAAATGTTTGAAGCTACTGACTGAATGAAAGGAGCTGGCATCTCAGTCTCTTTGAATCTTCTTTATCATGCTAGGATTAACAGGAAAAAGCTAAAAATTTCAGAATTGCACCGTGCAATGTGGAGATATTACTGTTTGTGCATTTACAATATTCATTGATTTTTGCCATTGAAAAACGTCCAAAAATGTTTGAAGCTACTGACTGAATGAAAGGAGCTGGCATCTCACTCTCTTTGAATCTTCTTTATCATGCTAGGATTAACAGGAAAAAGCAAAAAATTTCAGAATTGCACCGTGCAATGTGGAGATATTACTGTTTGTGCATTTACAATATTCATTGATTTTTGCCATTGAAAAACATGTTTTTCATATACCAGAAATGTTTGAAGCTACTGACTGAATGAAAGGAGCTGGCATCTCACTCTCTTTGAATCTTCTTTATCATGCTAGGATTAGCAGGAAAAAGCAAAAAATTTCAGAATTGCACCGTGCAATGTGGAGATATTACTGTTTGTGCATTTACAATATTCATTGATTTTTGCCATTGAAAAACATGTTTTTCATATACCAGAAATGTTTGAAGCTACTGACTGAATGAAAGGAGCTGGCATCTCACTCTCTTTGAATCTTCTTTATCATGCTAGGATTAACAGGAAAAAGCTAAAAATTTCAGAGTTGCACCGTGCAATGTGGAGATATTACTGTTTGTGCATTTACAATATTCATTGATTTTTGCCATTGAAAAACATGTTTTTCATATACCAGAAATGTTTGAAGCTACTGACTGAATGAAAGGAGCTGGCATCTCACTCTCTTTGAATCTTCTTTATCATGCTAGGATTAGCAGGAAAAAGCTAAAAATTTCAGAATTGCACCGTGCAATGTGGAGATATTACTGTTTGTGCATTTACAATATTCATTGATTTTTGCCATTGAAAAACATGTTTTTCATATACCAGAAATGTTTGAAGCTACTGACTGAATGAAAGGAGCTGGCATCTCACTCTCTTTGAATCTTCTTTATCATGCTAGGATTAACAGGAAAAAGCTAAAAATTTCAGAATTGCACCTTGCAATGTGGAGATATTACTGTTTGTGCATTTACAATATTCATTGATTTTTGCCATTGAAAAACGTCCAGAAATGTTTGAAGCTACTGACTGAATGAAAGGAGCTGGCATCTCACTCTCTTTGAATCTTCTTTATCATGCTAGGATTAGCAGGAAAAAGCAAAAAATTTCAGAATTGCACCTTGCAATGTGGAGATATTACTGTTTGTGCATTTACAATATTCATTGATTTTTGCCATTGAAAAACATGTTTTTCATATATCAGAAATGTTTGAAGCTACTGACTGAATGAAAGGAGCTGGCATCTCACTCTCTTTGAATCTTCTTTATCATGCTAGGATTAACAGGAAAAAGCTAAAAATTTCAGAATTGCACCGTGCAATGTGGAGATATTACTGTTTGTGCATTTACAATATTCATTGATTTTTGCCATTGAAAAACGTCCAGAAATGTTTGAAGCTACTGACTGAATGAAAGGAGCTGGCATCTCACTCTCTTTGAATCTTCTTTATCATGCTAGGATTAGCAGGAAAAAGCAAAAAATTTCAGAATTGCACCGTGCAATGTGGAGATATTACTGTTTGTGCATTTACAATATTCATTGATTTTTGCCATTGAAAAACATGTTTTTCATATACCAGAAATGTTTGAAGCTACTGACTGAATGAAAGGAGCTGGCATCTCACTCTCTTTGAATCTTCTTTATCATGCTAGGATTAACAGGAAAAAGCTAAAAATTTCAGAGTTGCACCGTGCAATGTGGAGATATTACTGTTTGTGCATTTACAATATTCATTGATTTTTGCCATTGAAAAACATGTTTTTCATATACCAGAAATGTTTGAAGCTACTGACTGAATGAAAGGAGCTGGCATCTCACTCTCTTTGAATCTTCTTTATCATGCTAGGATTAGCAGGAAAAAGCTAAAAATTTCAGAATTGCACCGTGCAATGTGGAGATATTACTGTTTGTGCATTTACAATATTCATTGATTTTTGCCATTGAAAAACATGTTTTTCATATACCAGAAATGTTTGAAGCTACTGACTGAATGAAAGGAGCTGGCATCTCACTCTCTTTGAATCTTCTTTATCATGCTAGGATTAACAGGAAAAAGCTAAAAATTTCAGAATTGCACCTTGCAATGTGGAGATATTACTGTTTGTGCATTTACAATATTCATTGATTTTTGCCATTGAAAAACGTCCAGAAATGTTTGAAGCTACTGACTGAATGAAAGGAGCTGGCATCTCACTCTCTTTGAATCTTCTTTATCATGCTAGGATTAGCAGGAAAAAGCAAAAAATTTCAGAATTGCACCTTGCAATGTGGAGATATTACTGTTTGTGCATTTACAATATTCATTGATTTTTGCCATTGAAAAACATGTTTTTCATATATCAGAAATGTTTGAAGCTACTGACTGAATGAAAGGAGCTGGCATCTCACTCTCTTTGAATCTTCTTTATCATGCTAGGATTAACAGGAAAAAGCTAAAAATTTCAGAATTGCACCGTGCAATGTGGAGATATTACTGTTTGTGCATTTACAATATTCATTGATTTTTGCCATTGAAAAACATGTTTTTCATATACCAGAAATGTTTGAAGCTACTGACTGAATGAAAGGAGCTGGCATCTCACTCTCTTTGAATCTTCTTTATCATGCTAGGATTAGCAGGAAAAAGCAAAAAATTTCAGAATTGCACCGTGCAATGTGGAGATATTACTGTTTGTGCATTTACAATATTCATTGATTTTTGCCATTGAAAAACATGTTTTTCATATACCAGAAATGTTTGAAGCTACTGACTGAATGAAAGGAGCTGGCATCTCACTCTCTTTGAATCTTCTTTATCATGCTAGGATTAGCAGGAAAAAGCTAAAAATTTCAGAATTGCACCGTGCAATGTGGAGATATTACTGTTTGTGCATTTACAATATTCATTGATTTTTGCCATTGAAAAACATGTTTTTCATATACCAGAAATGTTTGAAGCTACTGACTGAATGAAAGGAGCTGGCATCTCACTCTCTTTGAATCTTCTTTATCATGCTAGGATTAGCAGGAAAAAGCAAAAAATTTCAGAATTGCACCGTGCAATGTGGAGATATTACTGTTTGTGCATTTACAATATTCATTGATTTTTGCCATTGAAAAACGTCCAGAAATGTTTGAAGCTACTGACTGAAAGGAGCTGGCATCTCACTCTCTTTGAATCTTCTTTATCATGCTAGGATTAGCAGGAAAAAGCTAAAAATTTCAGAATTGCACCGTGCAATGTGGAGATATTACTGTTTGTGCATTTACAATATTCATTGATTTTTGCCATTGAAAAACATGTTTTTCATATACCAGAAATGTTTGAAGCTACTGACTGAATGAAAGGAGCTG